>NW_028301597.1:36662348-36965378 GCF_987345545.1 Pholcus phalangioides
TTCCAAAAATCAATCATGAAAAATCGTTGTGAACGGGAAATCGCGATGAGTATTATGTAGTAAAAGTTGCATTCTCGAAAATAAATCGTATTAAGCGGGATACGTTCTAAGTGGGAACGCTATAAGCGAGATCCACCGTAATAAAAATTCACTTAAATGCAAATAAAATACAAAAACTCTACACAGATGAGAGCAAAATACATATAGTGAATATTGCATATGTCTTGTTTAATGAAAAATGAAGGATATTATATAGCTTAATTGGTCTCAATTTGTTTTTGTTTTTTTTGGTATTTTACATTTCCGGGTTATACACTATCTACCAATTTTGACACCTATGGTAGAAAAGAAAAACCAACTTTATTCAAAATCAATAGTTGGTAGAGCCTCCACGAGAGGCAATTACAGCGTGAACCCTCCGGGGCATACTTTCCACAAGTCCTTGTGTGACGGCTAGTGGTATTTTCTTCCACTCGGCTTGGAGAAGACATGCCAGTTCCTTCACCGATTTTGGACGGGTAGGGCACCCCTTAATTCGGCGATCCAACTCGTCCCAGAGGTTCTCGATAGGGTTCAGGTCTGGGCTCTGGGCAGGCCAGTCCATTCGATGAACCCCATTGGCACCATACCAAGCCTTGGTTAACCTCGCAGTATGACAGCTGGCATTGTCGTCCTGGAAGTAACAGGGGTCCACCCCGTAAAACTGCCACAACGTAGGAGGCACATTGTCATCCAAAATAGTGCAGTAGACATCGGCGTTGAGCATACCATGAATGGGGACCAAGAGTCCCAGTCCATACCAGGAGAAACACCCCCAGACCATAATTCCACCTCCGCCGAACTTGACTGTTGGCACAATGAATTCTGGCAGGAGACGTTCTCCAGGCAGACGCCAGACCCAGACCCTGCCATCCGAACGGTAGAGGGTGAACCTTGATTCGTCGCTCCAAAGAACCCGTTTCCACTGATCTACGGTCCAATTTCTATGTGCTTTGCACCACATTAACCGAGCAACGCGGTTGGACTTTGTGATCAAAGGCTTATGGGCAGCAGCACGACCATGAAAACCAATCAGATGTGCTTCCTTACGGATGGTATTCATTGAAACAATACTCCCGGATGCCTGTTGAAACTCCTCTCGGATGAGGGCCATCGGTTGGGTGCGGTTCTTCCGAATTTCTCTGGACAGCACCCGTCGGTCTCTATCTCCCAGTTTCGTTGGTCTGCCGACTCGGGGCAAATTCCGACAATCACAGCTCACCTTCCACTTCTTAATCACATAGGCCACTGTCGATTTTGGGTACTTCAGCTCGCTAGATATGTCCCTTAAGGATCGGTCATTTTTGTGATACCCGATAATTATACCTTTCTCGAAATCAGAGAGCTCCGAACTGCGCGGCATCTTGCATGCGACTAATGCCGATGTTGTTTCTACACAAAGCCGCTTGCTCTTAATGCAGCTTTGTTTCTACACGATGTATACCGGCGGAGGGCGTGACGTATCTCAGGACCTCAGATATCGTCATTTGCATAGATGTCCAAATACTTATTGGTAGATAGTGTAAACAGTGTGTGTGTTGCTCGTTTGTGGTGATGCTGCTGGGAAACGATCTTACAGGGATGACGGATTTTGACGACTAATGTTGATGACATCAAGAATTTCGGGATGAGGCTTTGTGTTATAGCTGGGTTACTCTAGCCCCGATGATTCCCAACGTGGGGCCCACGCCCCACAAGAAGGCAATTTGATTTTTTTGGGGGCAATATGAGAAAATGAGGTTTTTTTTTTGTTAAGATTTGGAACTTTTCAGATCCACTATCATTTTTTATATCAGTTCAAATTTGTACTTTTTAAACAATTTCTTGATGAAGGGAACAGACATTTTCTGAATATTATGCAAAGGTAGACTCAGAAAGAAAAGTCATCTAGTCTTCGCCGGGATTCGAACCCAGACCCTCTTGCAAATCGGCCAAGCATGCTACCATCTACAACACTGGAGACACGACCTTTCCTTCCTGATTTCACGCACTGTGAAGTTAGTAGCCTTTCTTTTGATTTCTTGACTTCCTCAATTTCTTCCATGATTTCTTTCTTTTAATTTTTCTCTCAGTGTTTCCTTTGGTAGTGGTTTAACCGGGGGTGCTTATTCTACGGACAAATTGTGCCAGGGAGATGAAATCCACGGACGCCCCCCCCCCCCCCCGTGGAATAAAAAGAAGAAATATGCGAGTCACGTGCCCTTTTACAAAATAATATTCTGTATGTAGCAATGTAAAAACAATGCGAGTTCATTGTTATCTCCTCCAAGCTCACGGACCCCCTGAAGTCTTTCTAAAAAAGTTTTTTTAGAAAACTTTCAGAAACGTTTTTGCCATTGAATTTCTGTGGGGGTACCCCTCCTGACAAAAGTTCTAGTTGCGGCCCTGACAGGGGGGCATCAAGATTTCAGATAGATGGGGGATGGTCAAGATTTGGTGGGGCATGGCAAAGCCTCCTAGAAGTAGTATCTAGGAGGCTTTGGACATGGCCTAAAAAAGGTTGGGAACCACTGCTCTAACCCGAACGTGGGAGGGGAAGAGTGCGTTGCATATTGCTCAAATAGCCTCGGTTCCCGGGTTCTGGCCTACGACTGGGACAGACATAATGAAAGCTTGCCCGGTTCAAAGAGTATCTGGTTGTGACCCTGGGTAGGTAGTCGGTTCTCTAGCCCTGACATCCCTCAACTTTTAAGTGCTTGGAGGCACATTTGCAATACTTTCACTAGGCAGAGGGCACTCTCGTTCAAATTTATTGTCGAATATGACAATGGAAATAGTAGTTTGAAACTGAGAAATATAGGATTTTCTGCATGATATGCCGAAACGATCTATGGAAAGAAAAGTGATTTGCCTCTTTCGGGAAAATCACTTTTCTTTCCAAAGATTCGTTTCAGCGTAACATCCAGAAAATCCTATTTCTCAGTATATTTCGGAATGAACAAAAATCTCTTAATACATAGTAGTTTGATAGTTATTTTCGGGATGCCAATTAAAATCTGTCTTGCATCAGAGTGTTTATGGACTGGAAAATTAGAAAACCCGTTTTTTAGGGAGCCACAAAACCGTTTTTGCACTGGGTCGCAAAATACTAAAGCCCGTCACTGGCCGCGTTTGACAAAAGTTTGGGAACGACTGTTCTGCAACAAAGGTTTCCGCCGCTGTGATGGTCGAGTGGTCATAGTGACAGACTCGCATCGCGAGGACTCGATTTGAACCCCACCGTCACCACAGTGGTTGTCGGCTGAAGTTGGTTTCCTGTGGTTCCCATCTTCGAGGTGCAAATGCGAGTCGATCTTCCCGTTAAAAAGTCTCTCCACAGAGAGCAACTGGGCCTACAATTATTCAATCATTATAATTCCCTCATAGCTGGAAAAATTTAGGGCAAAACAGCGGCACTACACATAACAAGCAATACACAGAAACAAACCTCACGTAAAGTTCACAACACGTATACGCACATTCCGGCATGTACCAATTCGTTAGATTTTCCGTAGAGGAATGTGCATGTACGGTTAACTAGTAGTAGGTAGTAGCATGGGTTTCCAACTGGTACAGCAACACAGCTTTTTTTGAGAATTCCGCGGTATCAAAAGCTGCAAAAATTTTCATTGGTGTTACAATAACAAAGCTATTATTGGAGAAATATCTGTTGTTTTCTGGGAGGGGGGGGGGAGACAGCCTTATAACTATTAAGGGTTCTGTGCGAGCTGAAACGTTGGAAACCACTGCTCTACGAATTCCCAGTTCTCCGCAGTCCGATTTGGATTCGGATTAAAGCTTATTTCTGTTGCAATTACAGGCAGCCCCACTCAAATGAATATCGATGATTCCAGCATATGTTTTTTTGATGTGATTTCTGCCCAGTGCTCTGAATGTCAAAGTGTGAGCGCGGGTAAACGGCGGGAGTAACTATGACTCTCTTAAGCATATATTATTTGAATAATCTTACCAGATGAGTAATAAGTTGATGTAAATTTTACTGATGTTTGGATGCCAATGTACGAATCAAAAAATATTTTCAAATTTAAATACCGTACCCAGTAGAAATACACGAGTGGGGCCAACCATGCGAATCACATACCACAGTCTCGCACATGGCAAGAAAATAAAAGGTGGGAAATAGAGGCCATGAATCTTTTCTTGTGTGCGTGTGTATTTGTCTGTGCCCAAGATCTAGAAGAACGGTTATAATAAACTGGGGAGTTATTTATTGTCGTATTATAATAACAATAAAATTTGAAAAAAAAAAAGTCCCAACTTCATTCCCCACCATCCACAGGTGAAAGTCCTCACGAATAGACGTCCAAAAAAACACCTCCAGCAAGCAAGAAAATGGTGTCCACAGAAGGAGAGAGCGTGAAAACCCTATTCAACGAGACAAGACGTGAATAACTATTGTACGGAGAATACAATAAAAAAAAAGTACTGTATGGACCCATATATATGCATTATATTTATGGCTCTCTTCCTGACCTCCCATTTCTTTTCTATTCGCGACAGCAACGAACGGTGGGGATATGTGGGATGGGCCCCAGGTACGCAGTTGACAAGTCCCATAATGATTCAGGTGGTATGGACGCCACAACGAAGTCTGAAAATTTTTCAAGCCCCCAGGATAAGCCCATCATTCACACAAACACACTTCTGAGGAGGAAGGGTGGGGGGGGGGGGAGCCTAGAATTGTGAATTTGCAGCAAGTGGAAACCCTACATTGTATGTCCTTGTGAAGGAAATCTTTTTAGCGTGTGGGTGAGTTGTGCCCCCCCCCCCCGATTCCTTTAGTACAGAAAATGGCTGAAAAGAAAAAAAAAAGAAAGAGATTTTTTCAACCTTCTTGCTTGGTTGTTTCCATCATGGCCATGGAGAAGGAGGTGGATTGCTTATCTTGAAGATCTCTGTAGGGGTCCAGCAACAGGGTTTGGTTTGGTGATTGAGCACTCTGCTGCTGCTGCTGCCTTCTAGTGCATATTCTTATTATCGAAGATAGTGGTACGGTGTGGAGGAAGAAGAAGATGTGGTATTTTTGCATCTTTTTAAGCAAAGGGCGGAGCGCGTGACGTGTTTACAGCCATCAAGATTTACGGCCCTCCTGGACGCTTGTGTTTTTCGGGCCTGTTCTTGTTCAATCTACGACCCGCTGAGGGAATCTAATAATCTTTTCCATCTTCTTCTTTAAAGACAAAAAAGGAGATGGAATTTTTTTTATTTTCTTGGTTCTTTTCTATCTCGTATAACCTGATGTTTGGCCTCCATCAAGAGAGAGAGAGAGAGGGAGAGAGAAGTGGTTTATTCTTAGGTTGCTTTTTATTTAATAAATTTCGTTTCGGTAAATTAGAAATCCATAAATTCTTGTTGGTTTACAGCCTCGATGTTTTTCCTTTTGGACAGGTCATTTAATATGTAATGCTTATATATACTGTTGGTACACACATGTCACGTTGGAAACAAGTTTGAGTAATGATGCCCTGGTAACCAATTATGGTTTTTGAGAGTTACGTTGTCGACGATGTCTGGTGATGGTGGCCGCGATGGTATTATTGGGAGGGCCGGGCTATTTAGTGGCTCAGTAAAGAAAAAAAAAATTAAAATTTTAGGGCCTCCACCATGGCCCCCCGGTAAAGAAAAACTCACAGAGTTCTGCCCTAAAAGATCAACTGCACTTATTTTATTTACTAAAAACCATAAATGGAGCCCCCCCCCCCTACGTAGCCGTAAACTTGTATCCAGCCCATGGGTACCACCCACTCTCCCGCAACATTTGCCACCATCTCCATAATACCTACAGAAATATCGGGTTTGAGGCCCTTACAATATTTTTAAGCCCTTCCAATATTTCCAACAACTTTAAACCTGTGGGCTCTGAAGGTCTATCAAAAATTAAGGCAGTGGTTCTCAACTTACAGCCATACGGCTCCCCCCGTGGTCCTGGGATGTTATGGGGGGGGGGGTGTCTGATGAAAATCAAGTGGGCTACAGAGCTGTGAAGAAATAAAGCTTTCAAGAATGAAATGTGAGAGGGAAAATATATATACGTATGTAACTACTTTCGGAGTCCACAGAACCCGGCCCATCTTAAGGCATGGGGCCTCATGTGTGGTGTCGGCCTTGCGACGAGGAAATAGAAACAGGAATGAATGCCCCATTCCCCCACCCTGGATCCACGCCTTCCCAGAAATCATCCTCATTCATCAAATTTTTGTCCAACTTAGTTTTGACTAAATTAAGTTCAGTAAGTAGAAAAAAGCTTGCTCTTGTGGGGGAGGGGGATAATGATAAGAAAATATGGCTCAAAGGGGGAACCACGGACTCAAAGTCAGGGAACCAAAGTCAGTAAGATACTCACCTAAAGTACCAAAGTATTGGAGTTAGGGGTTCCTGTCCATTGTTCTTAATTAAATTTCTATAAATTTATTGACTTTAACTTCTAAGGAAAACAAGAATTTTATATATAAGTGGAAATACATTCAATGTATTTTCACCCGTTTTACAGCCCAATCTGGCCGATCTCAAGCCTATCCCTGGTCATAGGAATTCTGAGGAATGATAATAGTGAGTGGAAATAATCAGCACGAATTGAATTATTCAGGGTGGAGAAAAATTTGCAAGGGGTGTATAATTTCGTAGTGATACAGTTGGTCACATTGTGTCATAAAAAATATCAAATGTATATATTTTTGGTCCCTTGTAAATAGAAATGATACGTACAAGCCTCGTTGTTGATTGGATGAGAATTTCAATTTTTATGAACCAAAGCGTACGATCATGTGATTTATACTCACAAGAATGGCAATGAAATTCGTGATGGTTTACGGAAAAAATTCTACGCCAAAAATTCACTGCCACGCATTCACCGACGAGAAAATTCGCATACAATAGTTCATCGCCAGTGAGTGAGTGACCGAATGATTGAGCAAGTGAGTGAATGTGTGAGCGAGTGAGTGACCGAATTTGTTGACGGATGAGCTAACGAAAAAGTGAGTGACCGATTCAGTTGGTGAATGAGATAGCGGAAAAGGGTGTGATCGGATGAGTTGAGTGAAGGAGCTCGCGAAAAAGTGAGTGACCAACTTTATGAGTTACCAAGTGAGTGAGTGATTAAGTGAGTCAGTGACAATATGAGTGGTGAGAGGCCATAGGGGCCATTCAAGTATTACGTAAACAGATTTTCAGCCACTTTTGACCCCCCCCCCCCCCTTGTCAGCAAATCCGAAATCCCCTCTAACGTAATACTTGAATGATCCCTTATGGCTGTAAGTTGTGAAGCACTGCATTATTGTGTTCGTAGCTTCTACCATTCCCTTATAAGTTAACCCCCTCCCCAAAAGGGAGGCTGAAGGGCGTTTTTTCGATTTCCGTCACGATTTAGGAGAAAAAGTGAATCGATTGCCCTCACTCAATGTGTCAAAAATCTGGTCGTTTGCCTTCACCCCCCCCCCCCAATATCTTAACATCTTAACATAGCTTCATTTAAATTATAGTAAAGTCATTAAGTAAACATAGCTTCGTTTAAATTGGCCAGCTTATCCTTACTCGGACAGCAAGCGAAACAACGTCGTTTATCCGATTTTTCCTATTAAAATATGCGATAGTTGATAAACGTAAACGATCTGAACAAGTTTCATCCGAGATTAATCAAGAGAAGACATCGTATATTAACCGATACTTCACTTTATCCAATTATTTTATAAGTGGGCGTGACTTATCGAAATAAATAACCGCCATGGTTGTCACTGTTTAATGATACATTTTG
This sequence comes from Pholcus phalangioides, assembly GCF_987345545.1. NCBI lineage: Eukaryota > Metazoa > Arthropoda > Arachnida > Araneae > Pholcidae > Pholcus > Pholcus phalangioides. The sequence goes on from NW_028301597.1 coordinate 36,670,138, forward strand.
TTAAGCTGTCCTTTTTTTTTTCTTCCCTATAATTATTTTATTGTGTATCATTTATACTTCAAGTTAGTCGATTTGTCTATGTACCTTTTATGTTTGAATTCTACAATGAAAAAAATCAAGTATTCGGTAAATTTTTTCAGAAATTAGTTTTTCGGATAAAAGAAACGAAATAATATATATATATATGTAATATATAAAGATATTACCAAAATTCATACGTGTGAAATCAGAAATTGTCATTTAAAGTCAAAGATAGGTGACGCTAAAAAATTAAGCCAATTTATCTTAGCACTTTTCGGGGCTACAGGTTCACGAAACTGGAAGAGAAAATCCTTTTAACCGATGTTTCAAACAATCCAATTTTTATTGTAAGTGGGTTTATTTTCCGTAAAATTGTTAAAATGATAAATCACAGCGCATATTAAAAAAATAAATTGCTTTTCAAAAGAAAAAATATCGTTCGCGGTAACACAAAATCATAAAATATTATCTATAATTTACAATAGATGCCGCGCTAGTAAAACCGAAACTAATTTTGATTGGAACGCGTAATTAAAGAAACCAAAGCGGACGTTAACAACGATTGCAATAATTAAGGCCGCGAGATTAAAGTAAATAAGAATTATTTTAACCGATATTTTTGACTGCTTAAATTTTACCCCGAGTAAGCTCAATTGTAAAAAAATTAAATCGTAATAATTTCTAATTTAACTTTACCAAAAAAAGAGAAATAAAGATAGTGATGAAATATGCATCAATTCAGAAATTAGTGTTTCTAATCAACAGCAGATGACGCTAATAAAAACATTTTTTTTTTTAACATAATTTTTTAATAACAATATTTTGTCAACTGGAACCTATTTTATTCGCATATAAATAATATATATCATAGATTTAGAATATGTACAAAGATAAGAGAAAAATTTCTAGGGAAAAAATGGAAGGAAAAAAAGGGCAAATGCAAAAGATAAGATTTTTGAAGAGTAAATTGATAAAAGAGAGAGAGAGAGAGAGAGAGAGAAGGGAGTATGAATAAATTGTATGGAAAATTAGTGGATTTCCATGAAAATAATGATATAACCGATTCTACATGTCATGACTGTGTGTCAAAGGGCATCAATAGTAAAAAACATTTTTAACAAGAGATTTAACGAAGTATGATCTAAATCACACCCATTTCTGGGGGAGTCTGCAAATGGCAGAAAAAAAAAAGAAAAGAAAAGAGAAATCTTTGACGCGAAATAGACTAAAAGGGATCTCCCTTAATAGTCATTCATAGTGATCACGACAATAGTGATCTCCATGATGAAAAAGATGTAGGCCCTTAAATAAATATTATTGGGTCTGGCGCTCTGCATCACTGTTCACGGTCAATCCCTAACCGAATTGCACATGATTTTATAAATGCTTATTGGTTACTCAAATTATGTTTGAATAATTTCTAAATCTGCTGCCCCCCCCCCCCCCCCACCTACAATGACAAAAAATCAGACTGAGGGCAATCCATCTGTTACGGGAACACGTTGAAAATTCAAAGCCATCCAATTGAAGGGAAATCGAGCCCAGTGCATAGGTTCACCTACTAATGATTTTTTTTCCTTTTCTTTTTTTCAACGATAATATTAATTAAAATATTTAGACGTATAAAATATACTAATTTGATAATAATTATAAATACTTGAATATCTTAATAATTTAATGTCTTTTTAAAAATTTAATATTTGAATTATACTTTTTAAATTTAAATAGAGATGATTTAAAATTCCACACCCCCGACAAGTATCAAATTGTTGCCCAACATAAGTTACGAAAGTAATTAATTTTTATTTAATATGAATTTAAAGTGGGATTATGCAGAACACATAATGAAAACTGTAAAGCATAAAAAAATATTCGGTAGATTTTTTTTTTGGGAAAGCGCAATTAAGGCTTAAAGCAGGCATCTTCAACCCGTTGCTCGCTAATAATACGGTGCTCCCTGAAGCACCTAGAGTGCTCAATACTCGTGCCCGATTTTGAGCACGCGAGTACTTGTTCAACGTTCCAGTTAAACACCTTATACAAACTGCACTCAAGGCATACATTCGTCTGTCAAACTTACCTTAATGGTGCTCTTCTTTTGATGATTGGTACAGGCAGTACTCACGATCAGAAAAAGGATGAAGACCTCTGGTTTAAAGTAAGGGGTGAAGTTAAGCTCAAGAGTAATTTTGTAATAACTTTTCTCAAATAATTTTGTAATAACTTTTCTCAAGTAATTTTGTAATAACTTTTCTCAAGTAATTTTGTAATAACTTTTCTCAAGTAATTTTGTAATAACTTTTCTCAAGTAATTTTGGCATTGTAAGACAATTCATAATTTTTAGAAACATGTTCATCTCGGAACCTATAATAAATAATCTCGGAAACCTATGAAAATTAATTTTCTTTCAATACGACTGAAGAATGCAACATCTTACAAAATAGTCAGAACAATCAAAATGCAAGCACGGACAGATCCTTCGAATGTCCACTAGGCGAAAAATGTGATAAATTTAATTCAAAACACAGCTCCCCCACCACCACCGGTGATGAGCATTGCCACAACGATCAAGTTTGGTTTCAAGGTTGGCAGGTATGTACATATTAGGTGTTACAGGCTCTTACAGCTAGTTATAATGTGAATGTGAATGAAGGTTCCGTCTCAAAAATGAATTTCATAAGCACATGCCATCCTTGTCGCTATTACTGACATTCCAGCAAGACAATAATCGTAAATATTGCTCAGAAGTTCTTAGACATTACTTGAAAGGCAAAAAATGACCAAGGCAAATATCACCAAGTATTTATTGATTGAGTTCAATAAACGCGTCAGAGCCAGAAATTATCTGGATTCGATGAGTTTTTTTTCCAGTTGTGTGGAAAAAGAACGGGGCAAAAATATCCACTGGCCATGGGACAAGCACATTGAGTCCACGCCAAAGACATGCTCAGTAGTATTACAATCCAAAGATGTTCTAATGAAGAGTTGACTTATTGCACTTTATTATAATACCCATGACACATGACCGGGTTTGGCAATTTATTAGTTATTTGCTTTCGTGTTTGGGTCAAAAGACCCACCATAAAAGTGTTTAAATGTTTTTCTTCTGATTTTACAAAGTTTAGATATGCAGATTTTTGGTCATAATAGTTTGTAATGAGGTTCACTGTTTGTGTTTCATAGGACAGATTTCAATAAAAAAAACTCGAATACAAAACTTTTAGACAAATTTATTACTGTCAAAAGACTTTTGAGCGCCAATGTAAATAACACATAAATAAATCTTTTTTTTCATTAGAACAATAGACTGAATGTAATCAGTTCATGGCTCCCACAAGAGAGAGGCTGACAGGGCTCCAGCCTTGGGGCTCAGGACGATTCTTATCGTTTTTTGTTTATTCACTCATCCCTCAGTGATTTTTACAACGTTTTACAATTTAGCCGTCAACTGCACTTTTTGGCTACATTTTGCGATATCCCGTATTCAAGATCGTAATTTCTTGCACTTTTCTCAATAAAATGGTAACCTTAAATCAGTATTTCCCAAAGTGGGTGATATCGCCCCCTTGAAAATCCCCCCTCCCCCCCGGACCATTCCATTTCCGCATTCCAAGGGGATAGAAGCAGAAGCTACGAGAATAATATAGGATCCTATGGGTTCGCTTGAGTTGGAGGGCGATGAGCGAAAAAAATCTGATGAAAGGGGGCGATGGAACAAAAAGTTTGGGAAAATATGCCGTAAGTGAAGGTGTAATTTTTATTTGAACCCAATAAGGTTATTGCTAATATCAATGAGCCGCCAATTTCAAACCTAGATATAGATCCCCTTTGACAGATTTTTCAGAAGAAACACTAATTAATTGGATTATTTATTGAAAATTTCAATTTTTTTTTTCTACAAATAGATATTAGACAGTCACAGATCTTGACCAAATTTTATATAGCTCTGTATATAAATATTACTTTGAGAGAGAAAAAAATTTTTTTGGATCTATCTGGGTTTTTTGCAATCAAGCAATGAGATCTATGCCTGCCTATCTACGCGTATCTTATCTATCTATGCTTTTGAAACTGATTTCTTAACTTCCACATTTCTCAACCTATGGTCCACCGGCAGACTTGATAAATTACTTCTAATTGAATGAAATAATATTCAGTTATGTATCTTATGGGCTCTTAATTAAAATTAGATCTTCATACTTAAGATAATCATATCTCATTGAGAAAGATACGGAAAGAACTGATCCTGAATATTAATTGTAACTAAAAAAAATGCATTTGAAAAATTTGATAATTATTGCTAGAATTGTTAAAGCTTCTGATTCATTGAAAATAAAGGGCTGCTGCTAAAAATAGCTGTATATATAGACAAAAACATTATTAAACGATCATTAACATGAATTATTTTTTTCTTAAAATAACCGCTTGAATACATAATCATTATATCAATGTGCAGCTTGCGCTTCATGAATTACCATGCATTACTATGCATGAAGATTTCCTAGTCTTTATGTTTGTGTGATGCCATAAAATAGTTTAATTTTTTTCTTATATATAAAGAATTTTTGGGTATAAATTTGTAAGCACGTTGATCAATATTCATGAAATGTTAATAATTGAAAAAGTAATAATAATAAAACATTTTCCCCGACAAAAAAAAACCAAAAAAAAAACACGGGACATTGCCAAAATTGACACAAAAAATGATTAGAGATTCATAAGAATTAATTTAAGGTGGTCCGCTAACCATAAGTTGAGAAACGCTGCTCTATAGGAATCAGGATGGACCGCTATTGAAGTTAGAGCCGAAGTATCGTTAAAACCGTGGCCGTTATGACCGAGTTTGAATGTATTTTTCCCGCTCAGAGATCCACATATTAATGTCCGCAATAAATGATGTTCAATGAATAAATGCCATTCCGGTTACTGATCTTCACATCGCCTTATCAAACAAAACATGAATGAATGCTCAGGTAGCGTTTCATATACATAATAAACCATTTTAAAATGACATTTATAAATCATGAATTTTCTTGAGAGATTTGTGAAATTATTATTTCTCGAATAACATTCATAACAATATAACTACTATTTTTTAAGCATTTCTGAGAGTATGACAGGAAAAACGTCCCAAACGTTTATAACGTTTAATTTCCTAAAACGTCACGATTTCCTAAGCAAATGCGAAAACAAACATCCATTGCAAAACTTAAAATATTTTGTGTACGGTATAAATATATTTCGTATACACAAGACAGATGCGAAAGTTGCAGCCGCACCAGGTTGCAAAACAGTAAAAAACTTCAAATGGAATTTAATTACGTTGAATGTCTTTTTTTCTCTTAAAAAAAGACTTAAAATGTATTAGTTTGTGGATATGCTATTCTTTTTTGGTTGCTGTAAAGTCGTGTGGGCATTGTTCTTGATTTAAATCGCGATGATCCAGGTTCAAACCCCGTTAGCGGCACAATGGTGGTCGGCTGAAGTTTCTTTATTTTAGTTTCGACGCGGGAGATCTTTTATTTGAAAAAGTCTCTCCACACAGAGCGTCAGACCTTTATCAACACGCTACTCTCATAAGCACAAAAATTCAAGCATCGGCCATTTAACTTCAAAATATGGAAAGCAGATGGCGGCACATCACTATAACACGAACCATGCATAACTCTGACAACATAATTACGTTACGGATACTCATACACTGAGAACACTCGTTCCGGCACATGTACCAATTCGTTGGAAATTCCCCAAAGAAATGTTTACCCGGAGGCCCTCCATGATAATATAAGCTCTAGAACTATAATTTTCAAGAATATGTGGATTGGTAGATGATGTTTTCAACCTACTAAAGGTTCTCAGAATATCACTTTATCCGGAGTCTATGATGCAATAAAGGAGTCAGTCACTAAAATCCAGTAAAGTCCACTTTTTAGTTTAGAAATTTGGGGCCGTTCAAGTATTACGTAAGCAAATTTTTAGCCATTTTTGACCCCCTCCCCCGTCAGCAAAATTTCGTCATCAGCTCTGCCCTTCTGAATCCTAAATTTTCATAAAGGGTGGTTGCTGACGTAAGCGTTATCCAAACCCCCCCCCTTGTCATCAAAAGTCAGCAAATCGGAAATCCCCTCCCCCCCCCCCATAGATGATGACGTACTACTTAAACGGCCTCTTTAAAGAAAAATGCGTAAAATATGTGTGAAAGAGCCAATCTCTAGGGCGTAATGCGTCTTAAGGCACCTGCTCTCCCAGGCACGACACGGGGGGGGGGGGGCCTCACAAAAATGAGATCTGGTTAAAATTTTCGAGAAATTGTCTATTACGGCCTCAGAAAAATCGCTTGGCCCAGGAGCCCCATGATGCTCTAAAGATGGCCCTGCTAGGGTGTATACGACTCTTGCAGCTGTGCGGACACCTTTATGGAAGTGTTGCAGTCTGCTTGCGTAAATATACTGGGACGTGCTCAAAAACATAACGAAAAACTTCCCAACTGGTGGACACAGGACTTAGCCATTCATAGAAAGAGGGTTCGAGCCTTGGAGAGAAAATTTCTCAAGGCTAAAGGTAAGTTCAAGGGTGAGGCCCATACGATTTACAAAAAGGCTAGAGCAGAATATCTAAAGAAGGTTAGGAAAACTAGGAACGACTGCTGGACAAATTTTTGCGCTGCTGAAAATAATCCTTATGGGATCGCATACCGTTCTGTTTTCAAAAGCAAGAGAGTACCGCCTCAAGTTTTGATGATGCAAAGCGGGAGTCACAATTCCACAATCTTGGAAGCGGCGGAGCAGCAACTCGATACGATTTACCCAGATCCTACGGACACAATATCCTTGGTAAAACCAATTAGAACTGATATCCCAGATGACGAGCAAATTACAGTGGAAGAGATCAGGAATATTGTCACAAGGTTGAAGAATAGAAAAGCCCCTGGCTTTGATAATATTAGTGTTCCCATACTGAAGACATTATTCGAAGCCAATGCCGAATCGTTTACTGAAATTCTCAACAGGTTCCTGGAATTATCTCTCTTTCCTAAACATTTTAAAAAGGGGAAGCTCCTGCTATTCCTTAAGAAAGATAAAGACCCACAATTGCTACGGTCATATCGTCCGATTTGCCTACTACCCACTCTAGGTAAGGTCTACGAGAAAGTTATAGTGCAAAGACTTATGTATCAATTGGAGTGCATGAACTGGCTAAGTCCTCTACAATTTGGATTTCGTGCTGGAGGGTCAGCTGAGAAAGCTATAGATTCACTGTTGCAAGTAATTGTCGGTATGCATCAACAAGGCTATCAGACGGCGATAGTCACGATAGATATTCGTGGAGCCTTCGATTCGCTGCGCCATGAAATAATTATCAATCAACTTCGCCAACTGCCACTTCCTGGAAACCTGACGCGAGTTATTGAGAATATGCTTTCAGACAGATATATAATGATGTCCACAGACGGAGGAATAGCCATGAAAAAGCAGATGAAAGGGTGTCCACAAGGCTCATGCAGCGGCCCCTTGATGTGGTCACTTGTCCTCAACACGCTTTTACAGATTAACTGGGGCCCGCGGGTATATATACAGGCATTTGCCGACGATCTGGTATATGTTATATCCGGCGAAGACCATATAGCAATAACGGACGAAGCACAGACAGTGTTCGAAAAATTGAGCATTTGGCTGGCTAATAATAAACTTCAATTGGAAGTAGAAAAAACCCGCTTCTTGTGGCCGCACCCAAAGAAACAGATGAAACCTAAGATCTACATTGAAGGTATACGAATTCGACCGTCTCAGATAATACGATACCTTGGTGTGTACTTTGATAGTAAATTGAACTTTATGGCGCACATCCAAAAACAGGTCGACAAAGTAAATGGCACACTGCAGTTACTGCGCAGATTGGCCGGATCGAAATGGGGAATGCAGCGAGCCTTTCGCAACATCTTATATAAGACTATTGTACAAAGGCAACTTTCATATGGATGCGCCACTTGGTATCAGCACCCAACTCAAAAACAAAAGAGAGCTCTGGATATCGCACAGCGTCCCTTTCTTCTATATGTTACAGGAGCATACGTTACAACCGCGAACGAAGTTCTGTATGTGGCTACAGGCAACCCAGCTTTGAGTATTTACATGGAGTACGAGGCTTTTAAGAACAGACTGCTACATCTTGAAAAGGACATAATATTGGACGAGCAGAGAATTTCGTCAAACCAATTTGAGCAGCGGCATAAGCAATGGCTGTTTCATCCAAGCAGACATCTCACCAAGTCTCAAATAATGCCATTTGGTATTGATAATATAGATTCCTTGGGCTCTAAGAAAATATTCACTGATGGCTCTAAAACAGAAATGGCTACTGGCTGCGCGTATGTGGTACTAGCGGAAGATGGTTCAATAGAGGAGCAATGGAGTCGAAGGTTAGCTAAAGAGAATAGCGTATTCCAAGCCGAAATTTTTGCGATACTCAATGCTGTTAAACGTGCGGGAGAGATGCTTTGTCCAGTAACAATCTTGACAGATAGCGCATCTGGCCTCCTAGCCATACAAGATCCTCGTTCATCTAACCCTGACGTACGAAGTATTCGTCTTATCCTACGCGCTCATGACAACATAAGGTTAGTCTGGGTCAAAGCGCACGTTGGTATTGCTGGAAATGAAAAAGCGGATCAACTTGCCAAGGAAGCGACAACATTGAAAGACTTGGTTGTTCTACCTTGGCCGAGGAGTCATGCCCGTAATATCTTGAAAGACAGAATGCTTCATCTTTGGCAAGTTGAATGGAACAAGAACTCAACGAAAGACGTCTACAAGATACAACGTCGAGTGGCTTTGCGCAAGTGTGTATGGCCGCGAACAAAAACAATCCTTTTAACTGAGCATGGTCCATTTCCGACATACTTGCAGCGCTTTGGACGATCATCTCACAATGCTTGTAAGTGTGGTGCTACGGGCTCGCTATGGCATTACGTCTGCCAATGTCCACACACATCAGCGTTTCATTTTGGTCAGATGTCACAAAGTCAGATGACGGCATTCAAAAGAAGAATACTAAAAAGTCCGATGAACTTCTCACGCATTCAAAATTTGATTCAATTTTTAGACCGTAACCTATATTTGCTGCACGACAAGATGGGTGGACTACGGAAGAAGCAGGATGAATTTCAGCCTTCCAGACCAGTAAAGCTGATACCAGGGAGAGTCTACAACTTGCGGCCACGTAGGGGTACCGGAAATTCACGAAACTGATACGTCGTTGAACGGTGAACTTTATTGGAGAAACTATAAACACTTAACATGTTAACGTTGTGAATCAATGCACCCCATAATCCAGCTAGCCAGCCGATGTAGCTTCGGGAATGATGAAATCTCCTAATCGCCCAGGAGAATTAAGACGTAGGATGCTTATGGAACAGGAATGTGTTCCTAGAATGAGCTAAAACATCTGGGTGTCCGAACATTGGCTGACTTGGACACTTGGACCAGGACATGTGACGCAAACATGACATCGATTCGTCGTTGTACGGCCTACATGACTAGTGACATCCAACGAACGCGGACGGACCGCCACCAACGGAATTTGATTATCGAGTCTGGACGTGCCCCAAGGACGATATAATATCAATTTAGATTTCGATTCTTAGATCATGATTTATCATAATTATTTCGTTGATTTATACTCCTGTAATTGGATTGTTATTCTGTTATACAAATTTATATAGATATATATACATATACATATTTAATAAAATTCCGGATGCACCCATCTTTCGGGAACGCTTTGATATCTCCTTGAGATGGGAAGCGGGGTGTGTCCGGTCCTTCAATGTTCAATTCAAGTAACACGCGTACAGATATTACAGAGCACCACAAAGTACCTTGGCCTGCTTGTGTAAGTAAACTTTATGTGAACAAAACAAGTTTTTTTAATCACTCAAAAACAAGAGAGGTCTTAAAACTTTTCCTCTCCCCATGCAAAAATTTCAAAGGTATTTAAATTATCGAGCTAAGAAACTCGATATCTCATCGTATCCTGATCACGATCCCATCAATTCCAAACGCGATTTTTCAAACCCAAAAAAAAAATAAGAACGAATCGCCCATCAAATCAAGAAAGAATTCCAACACATCATCACTGTTCAACAACCCCTGTAATTAATATATACTTTTTTAATTTACCAACCAATCAATTTCTTTGCAGATAATTTTTCATCAACATCATCATCAAGACAAGACACAAAAACCAATACCGAGAAAAAAACCTGTTGGTTTTTCTTCTTTCCCACGAATAATTCTTCAAGGTCATAGTACATGAAAAAAAATCTAAAATGGCATCACGTATAAAGGATTCGTCGTGGTATATTTTTATTTAGTTCGGTACTTAACAAGGCAAACAAACAATCACAGAACAAAAAAAAACACACACACACACACACCATCCCATCATGTGAGGTAAATTTTCGTATATAACCAATCCACGACCTCCTCCATCATTGAAGATCTCTCTCATGAAAGCAATCATGTTGCAGGTTGATATGAACTACACATACATTGGGGGGGAATTACTGGACATCCCTCACCCACCATCCTTGAACATCCATGTCATAAAGTAATCGCCCTTCGATCTATTTTTTTTTTGTTAAAAGTCTTCTCTCTTCCCACGGCTGATGCAGTTGGTGTAGTAGTGGCTATTGCACACACACTCAAAGCACTGCATATCTCTACCTTCTTACATGCCTGCCCCCTTATAAGTTAAGTAAGAAAAAAAAAAAAACACATCTTGTTTCTCAGGCCATAGTAGATGGTGGACGACGTCGATTTTTTTTTTTTTCTTTTTAGTTGATGATAAAGCCAGACGGGGCGGTACCAAGCCGGATCTTATGTAGTAATAATGCGTGCTGGCAGTTTGTTTGAACAAGCCTCGCCGGTAATCACCAAGTCGTTAACTGCTCGTTAGCGAAACGTCCCAGTCCATGCTTCATCTTTTCTTCTCTACCATCTTTCTCCAAAGTCAAAAAAAAAACAAAAAACTAACCATTCCGTCATCGCCTATGTTTTTCATTTTTTTTCTTACTTATTTATTATTATACATAACTGCTGCCATCACTTCCCCGCCATAGTTAAGATGGATATAAGAACAGAAAAGAAAAAGTCCACTTACCTGTTCTAGGGTGAGTTTATAAAAGAATAATTTCCTTCTGAGAAAGATTGAAGGCCCCCAATCTCTCTTTTTTACCTTAAGGAAAAAAATTGTATTCGGCTTCTTTTTTTTCCGTGTATTCCATTCCCCCACGTCTTCATCATCGTATTTACTTTATTCTTTTTTAGTTGAGGAATGTAATTTGCTTGAGAGTTTGACTTGTGTGTGCTGTGCGGCAGTGCAATGTAATCAGTGTCCCCTTCCCAACCCTCCACACGGCATTTGCCTTGTTTTCTTCTTTTTTTTTTAATCGTGTGGCCCCTCTTAGTTGATGTATGTATGTAATATTGTGGGCTGCTTCGGGGCAAGAAAGCAAAAAAAAAAAAACGAAAAGACGGTGGGCATCACCGACTGGGGTGGTCGCTCGTGACTGTGGTTGAAATTTCAAAATGTCCGGCCCTTCTGATTTTTATTTTTTACAGAGTCTTTGATTAGAAGGTTTTTTTTTTCAGAATCAACTTGCTGAAATTGATTCGTCTTTTTCTGAGTGTTTTTCCGCTACATTGAATACTTGAACCGTGTAGGTTTACAGTAGTTTATACGGGTGTTTCTCAAAGTATGCATCGCGGCTCCAAGAGGTGTCGTGGTGGGCTGACAATATTGATTTATGCTAATTAAAAATTCTTTGAAGTGCTTCTTTTCGAGACTATTCAGGAAAGCAGAGAATAAACGATTATTATAAGGCAAGGGCCACGGGTTGTAAAATTTTAAGCGGGTTGGAGCACGTAAATTTACCAGAAAACGCGTTTTTTTAATTTTTAAATGCAGTGAAATCTCGATATAACGGTATTATGCTAGCCAAGAAAAAAAAATATCATTGTAGAGGGATTATCTTTATATCGAGAGGCAATATTTTCATCACGTGCCACCAAATTTATGCAGTTGCTGGCATCTTTTTTTTTTTATCTGCGTTTTTAGCGCTATCGGTGTAAAAAGGGTTTAAAGTACTTTTTCGTTACGAAGCGCTGTAATTTATCTGTTGATTTATGAAATTCATTCTCAGATACATTGCCCCTGTAAAGAAGTTTACTGGGGCGTTTTACGTGTACTTGCACTTTTGTGTCGTACAGAGAAAACGACAATACGAACAGCTTCATCAACATTTTTGGTGAAATATAGGTGTTATAGACGCTCTTGGGAGAATGGAAACAGCTAAAGTTAAAATTAAATTCAAGACGATTTTAAGCAAAATTGAAAAAAATCGTTGTTTCTGTTGCAAAATCAATTGAATCTATTAAAAATAATCGTTATAGAGGGATTTATGGTAATAGAGGATATTGTTGTATCTCGGGGGTTGTTTAACATTAGACTATAGCCAATTCCAAATTAGATTTGAAAAAAATATCGTTGCAATGTGATTTATCGTTATATCGAGTAATGTTGTAGCGAGGTTTCACTGTACCATAAAATGAAATTTATTTGATGAACTGCGTTTAAGTTTTTGTTTTATCTGCATTGGAAAAGTATTTTTTACATATTTTCATACAAACCGTTGGCAAGCATAGGCTCCGGAACCGGGGTATGGGGGTGGGGGGTGGGGGGGGCTGAGGCTATTTGAAAGAGCTCCGCCCCCAAATAATTCCTTAATACATAATGCAACGCAGCACTCCGAATCCTGCGTATGGAGTCTCGCGTACAGTCGATCCCGTTTATAGAGTTCTCGCTTATAACGTTTTTCCCGCTCAGTACGACTGTTTTTTCGTGGTCTCAACTCTAAGTAATTCTCATTAAGATTTCCCGTTTAAAACGTTTTCCCGCTTACAACGTTTTTCATGACGGTTTTTGAGAAATGTTATATGCGGGATCCACTGTATACGGGACGAATGGCGATTATCAGCCCAGTGTTTTCTTAATGTCGGAATTTCTTAATGTCTGCTGGCAGGTATCATGTTTTCCATCATCCCTTTCTTCGGTCATTTCCTCACATTTCGGGGGGGGGGGGGTTCCCCAGACCCTCAAGTTTCTCCCCCTCCCCCCGCTAGGGCCTTGTAACTTTCTATTCAATGCGTTTCTGTTCGGTTTTTCATCTTTGGTCGTAGTTGTTGGACGTTCCACGTGTTCGAGATTCAGGATCGTCCGCATGGCATTGTATAATATAGCGGTTTAACCGATGGAGCCCTTTCCGGTGTATAATTTCCATGGCGGAGCTCCGTAGGTCCATTCTTTATTTATTCATCAAAGTTACTGACTTGTTTTTATTACTCAAAAAAATATCAATAATTTTTTTTTTTCAAATTTACTGGTTTTTTTACCTTGAGAGGCCGCGGAGCTTCTGGAAGTTCACACGGAGCCCTTACGGCTCCACGGAGCACCGGTTGAGAACCCCTGGTATAATACAATTACATTATATATACATGAAGTTTTTGGTGCGCTGGATCAGAAAAAGAGCGCTAAGTTTATTGTTTTTTTCCATCAAAATTACGGAGAGAGAGAGAAGTGCCAAAATGGACACTGGCTTTGGGCGACAGAGTAAATTTTCGTTTTCTACTAGTTGCGGCCCTGCTATAATGTTAGTTATCTTTAAAGAAACGTGCGAAAAGATCATCAGAGAAAGAGAGATAAAACTTTGTGAACTAAAGTATGTGTGTAATAGTGATAACGGCATGACGCACAGTTTCAGCACTGCATTCTAGCAGAAGATTCTAGCATTGCAATGACGAGCAGTAAAAAATTAGAAATTGCAAACACTATATTTTAGGCGCGCAAAACTTCCGTCCAGGCGGAAGGTGTTCCTGAAAGGTATCGATCCACACAACACGTTAGGCACACCAGTTTGTGGCTGTCAAATGGTAGCCACAATATCGCATGCCTAACACTCAGGCAGGAAAGATTGAGCACCGCCGTTGTGTTGCAATGAGGCACTGTTTCATGAATATTGAATGCTTTAATGATCATAATCTAATGTTCAATCCTTATTCTTTCTTTTTTTTAATTAAAACGAACAAACAGCAAATTACGGCCAACAGCAAGGGACTATGAAGTCCTTCCAGCAGGCCTATATGATTTTAATTACATGATTTTGTCTCTCAGCAACAGCTCTTTCCTTCATTAGATGTATTTTAATATATAATTAATATGCATGGGTGCAATAATTTATTTCAAAGTACTGCATTAATATCTGTGTTTTTGATCATAATAAAGACATTGTAATCTGTAGTATTTTTATTACTATTTGTGTAATTACTAGAGTAGATGAAGTTCATTATTTTCGGTGCGGTGTAACAAAAACTTTTTTGAAATGAAACTTTTTTCTTGCTTATTTCGCAAGGCACATTGAAAATTTATTTCCGCCGCACCTGTTTGCATGAATAACAAAGTTGTAAGCGATAGACAAATTCAAATTTATTCATTTATTTACATACCTATTCATATGCATGCAAAAACATATATCATAGACCAGTGTTTCTCAACTTTTCTGAACCCAAGGACCAGTAAAATGTCTGAAACAATTGGACGAACCCACTTGCGTCCCGTAATACGGGACATTTCTGTATTTTTAGTGGTTCTGAAATTCTTTTTATACATTTGTCGCGTTTCTTTCAATGACTCTTAATAAGGGGCCATTCAAGTATTACGTAAGCAGATTTTCAGCCGTTTTTGACCCCCCCCTTCCCTCCCCTCTTGTCAGCAAAAGTTAGCAAAACACTGAGGCCCCCCCCCCCCTGTCTGCAAAATTTCGTCAGCAGCTCAGAATATTTCATATCTTCAAAAAGGTGTGGTTGATGACGTAAGCAACCTTCAAATCCCCCTCCTCCCCCCCCGATGCTGACGTAATACTTGAATGATCCCTAAACATCATTTATCTAAATTTACAATGTTCACTAAAATCGTTAATAAACATCGTTTTTTTAACTTATGATAATTTTGGGTGTAAATACAAAAATATTCATCTCACATTGTCAAGTTAAACTGTTTTTCCTCAATTTTTCAGCAATTTTAACAACAATTCGAGATTTTGCTGACTTATGCCACCGTTTCTAAAGAGAATTGGTGACGTCCCTTATTTTACAGTAATCGGGTCATTTGAATGTTTTTCCCGCCAAATTTTTGTTTACTGCGATTTATGGCAACCTTTGTATTTCACCCCCTTTTTGCAGTAATTAGCAAATTCGTCGAAAATTACATTTTGGGCTGCGAATCACGTATTTAGGATTGCAGTTTTCCGCATTTTCCTTGATGAGGTATAATGAACCTAAGTCATGAAGGTACAATTTTTATTTGCGAATCCATATGGATATTACTATAATATCAATTGCAACAATTGAATAATTTTCCATCCAGTTAAAATTGAATTATAAAGTCTGCCTGCGGACCACCTACGTTATCGTCTCGGACCACCTCTGGTCCGTCGACCATAGGTTGAGAAACGCTGTGATAGACGTTTAAATAATATCAAAAATTTCTCAGCCACCTCGTTGGGCATTTTGCCTGTTGTGGCGTTGTATTTGTATTTGTATAACGGGAAGCAAACCACAACAGAAATTTTAGTAAAATAATGCTAAAATACATTTTTTTGAGACAAGGTAGAGAAGGTCATTTGATGATCTGACGATGTACAGGGTGTCCCATAAATTCATAAATAGTGTAAAAATTGAAAAAAAATTGAAGAAATGGGTTCATTTGGAAGTGGTTTGCGAATAATTTTTTTGGTGCAGAAAAAAAAAAAAATAGTTCGAGTTTTTGTCGAAAGAGGGAGATGCACGAAAGCGAATCATTGGGAATATGCAAATACGAGTCCTATAAAATGCAGGGTATATGATTAACAGCTCATTACGGAATTTCCTGTTACTGTCGCTATCATAAGGTGTTCATTATGATGGTGACATTGGTGGATAAATCGATCTTGGTGAAGTTGTTTTACCTCATCAGCCACGAATCACCGACTGAAGTTTTACGAACCTTCCGGACACAGAAGAGATTGTAGAAAGGTTGATATCCAATTACTCCTGTCTGACTGGTTTCCCCTCGCCCTCTAACGGCAGAAATTTGAACTATTTTTTTTTCCTGTAGCAAAAAAGAAATAAAAAAAATCCCCTTTTGTGAGAATTACTTTTTAGCAAACCACATTCAATACGATCAAATCACCCCACATTCAAATCAAATCATACGAATTACTTCAATTTTTACGAATTTTTAAACTATGCACTTACGAATTCATGGGACACCCTGTATTTCAAAGCAAACTAGAAATAACAACGAAAGTGCATTCCATAACACGAACTCTCCTAATATGAAATGGATATTTTCCATCGATTGGATAATTCATTTAGTCAGGCGTGGCCAATCCGCGGCACGCGTGCCACAAGTGACCCATGATGGAGTGGCACGCGTCATAATTTGCAGACATAAATTCATCACTTTGGAGGGATTGTCATCGTATAAGACCCAACGAAGTAGTCTGCGTATGAAAATTTCGTTCACCAATATTACAGTGGATCCCGCTTTTATGACGTTTTAAAAAAAACCTTCACGAAAAGACGTTGTAAGCGGGAAAACGTTTTAAACGGGGAATTTGAATGAGTATTAGTAAGAGTTGGAAGAAAGAGACCACGAAAGAATATGTCGCGAGAAAACGTTCCAATGGGAACGTTACCAGCGGGATCCAGGACCACCCTTACCAGACGCGGGGCCGGTGTGAAAATAATAGCCGGGTCCCCTTAGTTCAGATCAGCTTTTCTGTGATGAATTGAAAATTCTGAAAATGGAAACAATGAAAAATTTAAAATACAGTAAATGCAAGAAATAATTCCAGCACTCATGAAAATTCAGAATAAATGAAAAAAAATAATTTCCAGAATAAATGAAAGAAGTAATTTCAGAATAAATGAAAGAAGAAATTTCAGAATAAATGAAAGAAGAAATTTCAGAATAAATGAAAGAAATTGTTTCGGAATTGATGAAGAATTTTTTCAGAATTGATGAAAATTCAGAATTTCAAAAATCATGAGAGTTCAGAATTCCAGAATTGATGAAATTTCAGAGTTTATTAAAAAACAATATTGCAGACATGGTGGAAATTTAGAATTTATAAAAGAAATAATTCCAGAATTCTCCTTCTTTTGAGATGAAAATGCAGAAAATTCCAGAATTATTTCTTTTTAGATGGAAATTCAGAATTCATGAAAGAAATTATTGTGACCGTAAATGCGGTCACAATAATGGTCAAATTCTTAACCTTTTTCAGCTGCGACCCAAAATTAACAACAAGGTCGGCTTCGCGACCCACGAGACTGTTTGTTCTTCGAAATTATTGAAGCCAGTGACGCAATAAGTACATTTAAACAGGACTGTTGATGGATTCGTACGACTCATCTAGGAAGACCCTGCGAATCAGGTTTGGATCACGTCCCATAGTACTTGAGAATCCCTGCTTTTAAGTGGATTCGTACGATCCATCTCGGAAGCCCCTGCGAATCAAGTTTGAGTCGGTGAATCATAACTCAAGAGACTCGGGCTGTCAGTGGAATTCTACTATCAATTTCGGAAGCCCCTGCGAATCAGATTTGCGTTGGGACCCAGTAGCTCGAGAATCCCTGCTTATAAGTGGATTCGTACGACCTATCTAGGAAGCCCCTGCGAATCCGGTTTAGGTCGGGAACCATAGGCTCCTGGCTGTTAGTGGGTTTGAACGACCCATCTTGGAAGCCTGTGCGATCCAAATTTGGGTTACGACCCATAGGCAGGGTATAAAGAGCATCATGGGCCCCCTAGTTAAGTGTATTTCTGAGGCCCTATGGCAGAAATCTGAAAAAAATTTAACTACTTCTCATTTTTCTGAGCCCCCCCCCCCCTTCTCTTGAGCCCCATGCGTTAAGACGGCACTGCCCATAGGCTAAGAACCCCTGACCTAATTCGTTAACGGTCGATTGCCAAGCAGATATATTTTTTGGAAGGTTTTCAAATTGATCCGTTTCATTTAAATTCCAATCCATTCCTAATTCTGTTCATTGATGAACACACAAGGAGAGAGAGAGAATGTTGAGAACGTTTAACCGCATGGCATTCTTCTCATTTTGGCAACGTTGAAAGGAATGTAGAAAACTTCAGTCATTCACCAATGTTGAAGAGATCCAGAGCTGAACGCTGAATAACGAAAATTTTCTATGATAATAGGAAAGGAAGTAGAGATACTGGAGGGGCGGGGGGAAGAGAATGTGCTACCTTGGTGTGTATTTGTGTCTCTTTGTTCCTGATGACTGGCATTATCTGTGTATTGGACATTCACCAAATAATGACCGTTCTTTCTTTTGTGAGGGACACACCTATTATTCTCACTTTCAATTCTGCCTGAAAGAAGATTCCATCGTCTGTTTGTCTCTGGTAGCGATATCCATCGACATGCCTCAATACTATTCAGCATTCCCATACACACTGCAGCATTATTATGATGATGGCAAGTCTCGCTGATGGATAGAGATCTATGGTTCGGCAAATAGCTCTCGTTGCTGTCACACCATACCCCCCCTTTTTGTTCAGGTGAAACTTTTCTGCTGTCAAAGTTTTTATCTTGAGATTCAATTTGACAGGAAATAGCCATGGAAGATATAAAAAATATTTGAAGCAGGTTATTTTTTAAAATAAACTGCAATCTGAAATGGCCACAGCTTTTTTTCTCATGTAAAATTCGTCGTTCTTATAAGCAGGGCCGCCCTCAAGAGACCCGGGGCCCGGTGCATCTTAACAATTTCGGGAGAAACCAATAATATTTTAACATTCATTTAGGAATCTCTTTTGCACCGATTTCATATATTTTTCGGAGAAATGAATTCGTTATCTATTATTTAAGAAAGAACAGGAATACTGAAAAATATCCACACAGAAAAATTTTGGATATACAATTGTGTGTGTGTGAATATAAATTAACAGAAAAATTAATGAAAATTTAGCACTTTAAAATAACGAGAGAGATAATTCCCGAAACTAACGAAAATTTTGGACTTGAAAGTTATTGAAAGAAATAATTCCAGTATCAATGAAAACTCTGAATTGATGAAAGAAATAGTTCCAGAATTGAATGAGATTCACACAGAATTAACGGAAGTGACAATTTTTTTTTTCCAGAATTAAGGCAGATTCAGAATTTGTGAAAATCTCAATTAATGGAAGTAATGATTCCCCGGCAGGGATGAAAATTCAGAACTTATGAAAGAAAAATTCCAGAATTCATGAAAATATACAGAATTTATGGAAGAAAAATTCCAGTATTGATGGAAATTCAGAAAATTTACGGAAGAAATAACTCTGAAATATAGATGAAAATGTGCAGAACTAACGAAAGAAATAATTCTAGAATTTATGAAAATATGTAGAATTTAGGGGGGAAAAATTCCAGAATTTATGAAAATATGTAGAATTTAGGGGGGAAAAATTCCAGAATTTATGAAAATATGTAGAATTTAGGGAAGAAATATTCCAGAATTGATGGAAATTCAGAATTAACGGAAGAAATAATTCCGGAATATTGATGAAAATGTATATATACTGTATACAGAATTAACTGTCGAAAAAATTCAAGAATTGATGAAAATTCAGAATCGATGTAAGAAATTATTTCAGAATTAGAGAAAGCCGCTAATAATTTACCCTGAGTGCCGGCCCCCCTCCCCCAACAACTGACGGTTCTTCCGCAGGTACGAAGGTTGACAGTAGCCTAACCTGGGGGTCCGGTGATTAACTGCGAACAAAAAGTAAATTTACTGGAAAATTTGTATCGTGGGGGGGGGGGGAAGCTAAATGTTGTGGCCTGAGCATTTTGATGGCTATAGTCATGCCCTCCCATATCCCACAGTTCTGCCCATAGGCGTGATCTTGAATGAGCCCCCACCGGCAGATGCGTACGTGACCGAAAATTGAAAAAAAAATCGTAAAAAATAAAATGAAATATCGAATGGAAATGCCTTTTAAATGCTATTTTAATAGCTTTTTTTAATTAAAATGATTTTTGAAGATTGGTAACTCAAAATTTCACTACGAACATTCACGGATTGATGCGTTCAAGGATTTTTGTTATATGGATATGAGTTTGAGCATATGCCAGAGCCGGACACGAACTGGTGTAAAGGGTGCAACCAGGGCTGTAGCGTGCCTTCTCCGGGAAACGGGGCAGACTTTTTCATGGGGTCTCTTGAAAGGCTAATTATTATGTAAAATATGTGTATATTTTTCTGGGGCTCCATTCAGCTCGGGGGGGGGGGGGGCCTGGAGCTCCAGGGCCAAACCAACTGCCAGTTTGGTTTGATTTTTTCGACCACTCAATATTCGATTCTTCCACCCCGTGCTATATACTCCGCTCCCTGTGAATACCTTGTCTCTAAGCGACTCTTTTGGTCACTTATTAAGTCACTCACTGGCCTTGGTCACTCTTTTGATCATTCACATGCTTCCACACTGTTTTGGTTTGTCGCATGCTTACACACACCCTAAATCGCTCGTTTAATGGCTCACAAAACTGGTCCCTCTGGGTGACTCTTTTGGCCATTTATTGACTTCAATAAAGACTTCCGTCTTTTGGTCATTCACGGATATGGTCTTTACCTTTCTAGGTTACTCTTTAGACTAACTAACAAACTTTCACATTCTTTGGCTAACTCACTGAGCTGATTTCTTGTTTTCTATAGGTTAATCCCATGCTCAAACCTCCAAAAATTTTGTTTTGATCACTCACATGTCTGCGCACTTGGTTGTTCTTTTGACCGCTCACTGACCTGCTCTTTCACTCTCTACGTCACTATTTTGGTCATTCACATGATCAAGAACTCTCTAAGTCACTTGTTTTGTGACTCACTGTCCTAGTCCTTCGTTAGAGTCGTATTCGTGGTTTTACTGCATGTGGGTAATAGAAACATTGCTGCCCTTCTCCTATTCGACTAATTTTCTTGACCGTCCATTTCTCGAATTTGTCGCCCTGGGCTAAAGCCTGCTAATCCCCCCAACTGTAAATACGCTTCTGGATACAACCGCAAAGTATTTGCTTTCATAAAACGAGATTGAAATACGGTGCATTTATTATGCTAAACTTTTACTGTAATAGAAAAAAGCCATATATCTTCTAATTCAATCGATTCATAGATTCACCACATGAAAAATACTGTATGTGTATTTTATCCTCTATTAACGCAGACATTCAGACAGGAGTATCCCTTTTTTCCGGGTGTTTGACGCACCCCCCTGAAGGCGAAGATGGTTAGTGGGAGTCCCGTAACTGATTACTAGAGCCCGGAAGTTTCGGCACTAAAAATGGTCGAAAAGGTAAAAAGGCCCTAAAAATGACTAAAATAGGCACTGAGAAAAGGCATTTATAATATGAAGGAAATATAACTAAAAACTAAGATATTAAGGGGGGGGGGGGGGTCCAACAACTAGCTGAAAAATTAGTTGCTCTCAATCCGTCTACCGTTTTAATTATGTTTTATGATAACTGCATTATTATCCAAGTTAAATTGATTTCAAGCCCAAAATAAAGTATTTGAGGTCCCTGAAGTCAATTTCAGGGTTACCATTACCAGAGGCGGAGCCCGAAGAAAAAATTATCTGTGGGATGCCTTCGAATCGCAAATAATTCTCGTTTATTTGATGTATTATTTGGAACAATGACTATCATTTCTATAGTTGATACATAGTTACCTTGTTCTATAGTTTTACAAAAAATGTACTTTTCTTTTATATTCCCCTCATACGTATACGGGATTCCTCCAAGAGTGGGGCCCCCGTGTAGCCGCATTTGTCTCGTACCCCCTGAGGACGACTCTGGTCAATATAATCAAATACCAAAAAATACAAAAAAAATAATGAATAAATGAATAGCTATGGTTGTTTGCAGTGCATTTATGGTGTGAGAAACAAAAATCAAAACAATATGGGCCACCAGAGCCCTGTCTTCTCCTACCTCGCCTTGTGTGAGTCATGACGTCAACTGATGACCTCTTGGGAATAAATCTCATCGGTCAACTATACACACACAATGCCGTCCAATGCCTGAGCGAGGCATAACGTGAAGCATGTGTGGAGAAAAACAAATAATTTCTAATTTTCGTCTGCTTTTCTAAAAGTGGGCTGCGTTCATCTGAAACAAAATTATTCACGTCTAACATCATCCGGACAAAGTAATGTTAATGCATGGCAACACTAAGTTTCCTATATATATCTCTCAGATCATGTATTCGCTTTTAAATGGGGCTGGAAAGACTAGCGGTTGTGGGGGGAGACTTTGTGAGATGATAATCGATACTGAGAGTTGAGAAAAAAATTTTAAAAAGCATTTCTCTTTTGTTCTCAATGCTCAAGTTTGCATGTTATGGCCTCTGAAATGCACCAATAAACTTAAAAGTATGTAAAAATAGGCAATAATGGCGGAAAAAAAGGAATTTTTTTTCAGAAAAGCTTGAAAATAGGCAAAAATAGGCATTTATGGCTCTCTCCATCCCAGGCTCTACTGATTACATAGTAAATTTACAATGAAAAGAGACAGAAAAATTATGTAGCCCAGGACTCCGTCAGCCTTACACTTTTTCGGGCCATGCATTGATTGATGTTGCATTCAATAATTCGCATTTCACTGATTGTAGCTGGCCGTATGTCCTAAACGTATATCATCACGACATGGGTGCTCTTTCTCCCCATATGGAAAAACAAAACAAACACTTCTACAAAAGTCTCCAAACAAGTCTTCTGTAGACGGTGCTCACGATTCAAAAAAAAGTTAAAAGATCGTCAAAAGAGTTGACAACCAAAAAAAAGTGACGATTATCCGGGCCAAAAACGAAAAATATTTAATTACACGTCCATGATCCAAGCACGACCCGGGGGCAATGGAGACCGCTAAGACAATTATGGTTAGAGACCGGATTATATGCAAATACGTATTTCGGCTTTTTTTTAGCATTAATGCATATAAATGTATAAAATCAAAGAATTTTCGGAACAAGCGCATATTTTTGAAGGTTTATTTATCAATTTAGAGTGTTTTTACTAATTTTTCAAATAAATATTGCTCATAATGTTTTCATAATATCGATTTTTTTCTTCCGCAGGTGGAATCTAGAGCCAATTAATAGAGATGTTTGTAATACCACATTTTCCAAATATCAACCCGTTTTATTGTAGCCAAACGCCTACATTTTATTTTAGAAATAGTGTCGAAGTTCTTTTCTAACTCATATTTCGTTACTGAGCAGCTACAACAAACTAGAAATTGCCTAAATAAAAAAATATGTGGAAATTATTTGCATAAGCTGTATTATATATATATGCAGATATGTGGGGGATATTTTTTTGTAAATTAAATATGCACTAAAAACAGAAAGTATGCATTTTAAAAACATATCTGCTTTGATTTTTTTTAATGTGTATTATATATACACAAAATATGCCAATATATATTGGCATATTTTGGCATTTTTAGGTGCATATTTGCATATTGAAAAGGTTCTCAACCGGTGCTCCGCGGCGACTCGAGAAAAATAATATAAATCAGTAGATTTGGTAGATAAATAAATAAAAGAGGCCTACAAGGAATTCTGCCATAAAAATTATCTCACAAAAAAGCGCTCCTTGGATAAAACATGGCTCCGCCATAGAAATTGTATACTGGATAGGGCTCCGCGAGTCAAAAGAAAGGTTGAGAACCGCTGTTTTAGAGCATATTTCGCCACTTTTTTTTTACTCTTTAGTATATATTATCTGGGCTTTAATTGTAATTGTGGTACTATGATTTTCCAAGACAAATAAGTATGGTGTAGCTGGTACTTTCAGATAAATGGCACCGCTATGATGGTCGAAGAGACGATCTCGTATCGCTAGGACCCGGGTTCGAACTCCCCCATAGTGGTGGTCGGCTGAAGTTGGTTTTCTGTGGTTCCCAACTTCGAGGCACGAACGCGAGCCAATCTGCCCGTTAAAAAGTCTCGCCACAGAAAGCAACAGGCCTACAACGATACAATTGTTCAATCATTACTCTTCACTCATAGTTAGAAAAATTGATGGCAGATGGAAGCACTCTACACGCAATAAACATTACACAGAAACAAACTTCACGTCAGGTTCACTGCACATACACACACATTCCAACATGTATCACATTTCGTTAGAAGTTCCGCAAAGGATTTTATGGGCGAGTTGCACGGGTGGCTCAGTAGTAGACAGGTGGATGGCAAAGCTCCACAACAAAGTGACCCATGATGTTGACATGTTGTAAACACCATTATAAAAATTTATTATTCAAAATTGTGAAACCACACACGCAGAATTATTCTAATTTTAATTAGAGATACACATATATTTTTTACACTCATTTATTACGTCTTACGCAGGGATTACACTATAAAAGTTTAATAAAAGATCTTTTACAAAACTAGAAAGAAAAACAACCAATAAGCCTATTAGCTGCATTTTTCAAGTTTTGTAAACGAACTTTTATCGAACTTTTATAGTCTAATCCCGCCTTACATTATTGCACTTGGCTTCCACGACTTATTTTATACTGAATGTCACCCAAACACTAAAACATGATGAAAATTTAATAACATTTCCACGTTTCAACTCACCAAATCAGATTAGGGCTTTTTTTTCTAACACGTAGAAGTATCTCTTGGTTCCATACACTTTCTTTGTGGCTTCTTATGTGTAGGGTTCGCATATCAGGTAGTTCCTTCGGGTGTTCTCCCAATTCTTGAGCAAGGCCCCCCCTTTCAAATATTGAAAATGTAGCTAAATGGTAAGTCCTTTTTTGTATGCGTGTGGCGATATTTCACATTCCAATGCTTGACATTACGATAATCTATTACTTTATATCGTAACTATTTTACTCGTATATCGCTTGTAAAACGTTTTTTTTATCAAATGATTGGATTTGAAATTCAGCGCAAAATGCAATTGAATGAATATTTGTTTAAAATGTTTGTTTGTTTAATTATGTTTGATTAATGATTATTCAAATACTAAGAAATTAAATTAAAATATATATTGCTGTACAACGTTAATGCACCTTGAGTAATTGAGTATGTGTTTTTTCAATTTTATTTTAAAATGTGTCGTGATCTGGTCTCGCGACAAAGAAGACCCTGTCGAAGACTTGGATTAACCGATACCCGAGTATTCAAAGAGTTTGGCAACCCACAGAAGTTGCGTCTTTCTATTACGAACGTAACAAATTCAAGAGAAACCATAGAAGAAATGTCTTTTTATGCTAATTGGATGCATCGACAAACAAACAAAAAAAATCGCCAAGACTCTCCCACATTTATCATCTCTGGAACCACCACCGCCTTTTCGCCAATCAACACCACCCAAAAAAAAAGCAGGTAAAATACGAACAAAGCCATGTCATCAACTTTCACTATCACAAACAAAGTTTTTATTATAACAGGTCAAAGGCACGCACGTACAACACACAAGCTTTTACCAATTTCACCAACCAACCCACCCTTTTCTCTTAACCAGAAAGGCACGCCCCACAACCTCCAAAGTTAATTATTTCAACTGACAGTCCTTTTATTATCATCGTAGTTTCCCCCAACCATCCCTGCTGGTATAGTCACCCGGTATTTTCTTGAAAAAGCCCCCCTACCAACATCAAAATGACAAGTAGGGGGGACCCCTCCTCGAAAAAAGACCACGGAAAGGTCAACTGGAACGACGCCTGTAACCCCCAGTCGGGGTTCCCGGAGAAGCCATACATTGTAGGAAAAAAAAAAAAAAAAAGTGGAAGCGGACACCGCACACCACCACAGTGAGGACGTCACGGCAGCCCCCCTCCTGAGGGCCCAAGGACGAAGGTGTACGCACTTATATATACCACAGCTGCTGGAAGCTAAAACCAACATCCGCCGATAATAACAACTCCTAAAGTTTACCACCCCTTGTTGGGAGGGTAAATGGAATGTGTTTCTTGAAAAAAAAAAAAGTGGAACCCTCCCTCCGACTCCTTTTCATGGATGCACTTTTCTAGTCCCACCACCAGAGGACCACTTCTGGTGCTGCTGCTGCTGCTGAGCAATAGCTTTAACCTCTCTTTGCTGGGCTCTTTTCTTGCTGTTTTCTTCATATGTCTACACATACCAATTACTGTGAAGGTGAGGGTACACAAGGGTAAAGAAAAAAAGAGAGAGACCATGATGGAAAAGAGCGAGCCCAGAGCAAAGAATGGACCTACGACCCTGTTTTTCTACTTCTAGGAATAAGAAAAATACACATAAAAGAACTGATAAAAGCTTGTGCTGGACGTTTGAGAAGTTTTCTCTCTTTTTTTTTTTTCCTGGTGGTGCCTCTCTTTCTTATTATTATTATTGCTCTTTTTTCAGTGTGGCTGCAATTTTCCTTATCTAGTTGGTTTTTTTTGAAGAAGCACTTCTTGTTGGAGGCGGGAAGACATACTATAGGTTGGTTTTCTCTTTCCCGGGGAAAGAATAAATATCCAATCTTATATGTAGAATTTGTGAGTTGAGTTGGAGTTGGAAGAGGAGGTAGATGCATTCTGGATGGTGTGGGTAGAAAACGGGCATCGTCGCTTGTTGTGTTTTTGCTCTTCTTCTGTGATGAATCTCTTGATTTGAATATTCTTAGAATTTTTGTGTTTGTGTGTGTGTGTGTGTTTTTTTAAAGAATTGTTGGTTTAAGAGATTGGACGATTATGCTGTGGAAGCACGCAATGGTTTGCTCTCCCCCCCCCCCCGGCTTTTTCTTTCTGATGGAAGTCCTTATTGAAATTTATTGAACGCATAAATTTTGGAAAGTTTTGAATTTATGTATTTTTTCAAGAGAGTGTTACATAGGCAGACTATATATCAAGTTATATAGTCTGCCTCAAGATTTTAAGCTAAAAAAGGGGATATGGGGGCCATTCAAGTATTACGTCAGCAGAATTTTAGCCACTTTTACCCCCCCCCCCCCCACTGTCAGCAAAATTTAGCAAAACACTGACCCTCACCACCCCACCCCCATGGCCCCCACAAGGGGTGGGCTGACAAGGCTCCAGCCCAGGGTCCCGGTGTGATTTTAATCATTTTTTTTGTTTTTTCACGCTATAAATTCATAATAAAGGTGCCCCGTGAAAGTCTGGTCGGGGGCCCGTAAAAGATCCCAGCCTAGGGGCCCTGCTTCAGGATGTGGGGGCCATGCCCACCCCCTTGTCAGCAAAATTTCGTCAGCAGCTTAGAATATTTCATATCTTCAAAAAGGGTGGTTGCTGACGTAAGCAACCTTCAAACCCCCCTACCCCCTTGTCGTCAGAAGGCAGAAAATCCGGAACCCCTCCGATGCTGACGTAATACTTGAATGACCTCTACGAAAAATTCGAATAGAAACTAAACTAATAAACTTTTAATATTTTTGCTTATTAGGTATCTTAATACCATATCTACAATTCACATGAAAAGTCACAAGTAGTAATTCAATCATGATTTTTGATATAAAGTAAAAAAATTGGGCATTTGAATCTGTCTCAAAAGTTTAAGCTCTATATAAAGAAATCCTAATTATCCTAACTAAAATAAACTAAAACTACTAAAAGAAAATCTACTAATTTACAATTCCGAAATTAAGTGTCAATGATGTTTTCCTGTCCCTGTATCATTTTGGAAAGACGTGTTTCCATTGACAGAAACGGTTTTCCCGGCATGCCGGGAAACAGGAAAGGAGACGGCATTGGAGAATGCATTGGGGATAGGAGCTTTGGAATCGTTTTGACCTGTGGGTGCTCGGCCTGAACCTTGTGTGCGAAGATTTCGATTTCTCAGTTAATTCTGGGAGTGTTCGACACCATGCTGCTACAAAGTACTGAGGGTTGTTGTCTCGAGCACTTCCAGCTTCATAGTCGGTGATTTAGACGGTTCCTTTGGGCCGTCTTAAGAAGTCCGCAACGCAAGGGGGGAGGGGGCCTCTCATGTTAATGAGAACAGAATTGGAAAAACACCATGTTTCATTTTTACAGCATAAGCCCATAAAAGATTAAGCCGTGTTGGCCATGCCCCCCCCCCTTATCCCCATGAGGCTCCAGAACGGGGATCCGGGACGATCCTCATTCTTTTTTTTCACACTTTTATTTCTGAATTAATTCTGGGAGTGCTCTGACGTGATACAAAATACTGTGGGTGCTCCGAGCTCCGACGCCACTGCTCCAGAGCATCTTTTCGTTCCCGTGTTTATTATGTTAAGGCGGAGCCCGATTTTCTCCGCGGGTTTTCATCGCTGAAGCCCAGTTTTTCTGGAAAGCTAAAATCTTGTTTACCTAGTTTTTACTAAATAAGGTACAATCAGGGGGGAAAAAAGAGATAGAAAAAATTATCTTGTTGTTATCTTCAAAAGAGCTCTTGACGCTCTCTTATTTACTACACGGTGATCTCCAGTCTATTCGATAAGGACGTTGAATAAATTTGGCGCCAAAATGTTTTCTTAGTGTTTCATTCGAATATTTAGAATATATATAATATACAGGGTGATTATAATTAAAATTCCCGTCCTCTGAGTAGTTTTTCTCAAATATTGCTTATCCAAATACAGCGAAATTTTTGGGATAGCTTAAGATGAGACCATGGAAGCGAGATTTATGAAATTAAGAAAAAAAAGTTCAATTTTCGACCACCAGGTGAAAACGTGGCGATTTCTTATTGAATTTTCCTTTTCCCCCATGGACCATTATAGCGTATAAACCAAGTTTCTAATAACCAAACCTCTGCTTTTCTAACAGGGACTGCGTTCATCTGAAACAAAATCATTCACGTCTAATGCCATCCGGCTAAAGTAAAGTTAATGCATGGCAACACCAATCTCTTGGATCACTTATTTGCGTCTAAATGGGGCTGGAAGGGGGCGGGAGGATTTCTGATGATAATTAATACTGAGACAGTTGGAAAATTTTAAAAAGAGCAATTTTTTTGAAGTTCTCAATGCTTTTTTTGAAGTATTCAAGTTTTACAGATTATGGCCTCTAGAATTCCCTAATAAACCTAAAACTATGTTAAAATGCGCACGCACGCGCGCATGCACACACATTTATGGCACAAAAATTTCAAAAAAGGCATTTTTACTAAAAAAATTTTGAAAATAGGCCAAAAAAGACTTTTATGGCATTTGGCCTGAACTTCCGGGCTCTATATATTACATATACAGTATATAAAATTATGTCTGGTGCTTTGCATAACTGTTTCACGGTCACGGTCTAACATTTCAATACAAGAGACGTTCCTGTAAAAGAAATTATCCGTCTTAAAACATGGCCGTTTTTCGTATAAATTTTTTGTTAAAGAGGGTAATTAATTGAGCAATTGCTAGAAACACGAACTGGACAAAGTTATACGGACAGAGGGCGTAGTTACAGGGAGGGGAGAGCCTATGCGGGCTATATCCAGTGCGGCAAATTTTTTGAATGAGTGGTCGAAAAAATTGGAATACAAAGTAAGAATGGCAGCCAACTCACAAATTCTCTTCTGCAGGGCCGCAAACTAAAGAGGGTGGGGCAGGTGGGTCCGGTAGCCCCGTCACTGTACCGGGGGATGCCGAATTCACCCTTAAACTCAAGGGTTCCTTAACCTTTGGGTCCTGATCCAACTTTGCTTCGCAGCGGCTTCCGAGAAGGAGCATATGAATATACTTAGTCATGAGCTCTTGAGAGACCCAAACCCCTGCCCGGAATCGGGTTCACCGCTTCTGGGCATGGGTCATAGAATATACTTACAGTCAGGAGCTCTTGAGCTATGGGTCTCGACCCAAACTTGGTTCGCAGTGGCTTCCGTAAAAAGTCATTTAAATCCACTTAGAGTCTGTTATAAATGTCCTTATTGTGTCACTGATTTCTCTAATTTTGAAGAACAAACTGTCCCATGGGTCTCGAAGCTGATTTAGTTAATTTTGGGGTAATTTTTGCTCAAAAGGGTTAAGAACTGCTACTTTAACTGCTTCTTCATGGGTTGCCAAATTGCCTTCTTGCCCCGGGTTACAAAGCATCTAGTAGTGGCCTTGCTTCTCTGTCGGGAGAGCTGGGTCAGTGAACAACCAAAAGAATGACATAGAGTGAGTGTATGCAAGCATACGTGTGACCAAAAGAGGGACCGGGTCAGTGAACATCCAAAAGAATGACCCACAGAGTGTGTGTGTAGCATGTGGTAGACCAGAAGATTGACCTAGAGTGTGCAAGCATATGAATAACCAAAAGCTTTACCAGATGAGTGAGGAGACCAGATTAGTAAAAATCTTAAATGGTCTCTCACTCTCTAGGCCAGTCTTTTGGTTGTTAACTGATCTGGTCCCTCAGTATTTAGACCACGCTTTTGGTCGTTATCACTAAGATTGTCCTAAGATCACCTAAAGATTAGCCAATAGTGTGCAACTATTGGCCAATCTTTAGGTCGCTGACTGACGCGATCCCTCACTCTCTAGCACAGTGTTCCTTAATCATCGGGCCCCTGGCATCAGTGAAAACCGGGCCGTGAGTGATTCACCGTTTAATTTCCCCCATTTATTTCCCGTTCGTCGTGTTTATGACCGGGCCTTCCACTCAAAAAAAGGAACTCAAACGGGCCACGGGCTTCTAAAGGTTGTGAATCCTTTACGGTACTGCTCTAGCAGTACCGTAACTGCTGGTGGGGGGGGGGGGGCGAACCATAAGGGGTGCAAATTTCACCCTTTAACCTCTCGTACAAGGGAGCGCAAAAATGCATGCTTGCCCCAGACGACCAAGCATCTAATTGTGACCCCATCTAGGTCATTCTTTTGGTTGTTGATCTATCTAGTCCCTTTCTTTCTAGGTCACGGTTTTGGTTATTCACATGCTTACACAGATCGTGAGCAACCAAAAGAAGGATCAAGAGAGTGTGTAAGCATGTTAGCAATTAAAAGAGTGACTTGGAGAGTGTGTAAGCTTGTGAGTGACCAAACTAGTGACTCAGGGAAAGAAGCATTTTACAGGGGTGGGAGCTAAGCCAGCACGGTGTCAAGTTCATAGAGCGGAAAATTTAAGTAATTAGTGGTCACGAAAATTAGGATCAAATGGGAGAAGGGTGGCAAATTTTCATAGCGCTAAAACCATGAATAAATCCACCCAGAGGCACATTTACAGTTTTGCCACCTGCGAGCTACACGATTTTTACCGCCCTTCTTTACGTTCTAGACTAATTTTCTTGACAACTCTTTTCCCGAATTCACCAGCCCGCTTGGCCTCCCCCCTTCTGCTAGTACACTCGTGTCTCTAAGTTCACTCAATAGGTCACTCCCATGCTCACACATTCCCTAAGTCACTCTTTTAGTCATTCACATGCTTTCACTAACATACTTCCACATTGTTTTGGTCACTCACATGCTTCCACACTGTTTTGGTCACTCACATACTTGCACACTGTTTTGGCCACCCACATGCTTGCATATTGTTTTGATTACTCATTTGCTTACACACTTTTTTGGTCACTCCCATGCTAACACATTATTTTGATCATTCCCATGCTAACACGCTCTCTAAGTTACTCGTTTAGTCACTCACATGCTTGCGGCCTATTTTTGTGCTTCCCATGCTCACACTCTCGCTGTCACTTTTCTAATCATTCAATCATGCTTGCATATTGTTTTGATCACTCACATACTAGCACCTGCTCTAGGTCATTCACTGACCTGCCCATGAACTCAGCAGTGGCCCAACCATAGACTTAAGATATAAATAGACCGCGCACGCTATTCATAAAACTTGTCGAACGTGAAGAAAAGATGAGCAGTATTGTCGGGGAAAGAACAGGTTCTGAGCTATTACATTTGGCGCGTTTTCGCAGAAGCTAGGATGTTGCTGTAACGAAATTTGACTCAATTCGATCAAGTTGATGAAAACTTTCCTTCATTTTTTCAATGAATTTCACTCATTTTTATGTGAAATATTTAGGGAGTATCAGATTTGAAAAAATAAATTCTATAAAATAAACAAATATTGGAAAACGGAATTTTTTTATTTTCCATTAAGGGATAATTCTTAATAATTTCTTAACACATGGTTTTTAAATTTTAATTGAATATATAATATTTTAAGGAAGTGAATATAAACAGTATAAATTTCATGAAATAAATTTTTTTGGCACAGTTTTTAATAGCTTTCTAAATATCTATACACACACAGGAAACAAAATATTGTATACAACAAATATATAATGTTTATGTTACTGTAAATTTGATAAATCCGTAGTGCGCGTTATCTTCAGAAATTATGCATAATAGTTGGTAAATATATGCATAATTACCAATATTTTTAGTAAGTTTGATGAATTTCGTAGCATTTATCACTTTTTACGAATGAATCGAATAATTCTCAAAATGAAGTTAGTAAGTTTAATGAATATGGAAAAAATCCGTGCTGAAATATCACTTTATTTCAACAACTTAGTTCTGTCCGTATGAGATGCGTGCACTACACATATTTCGCCATAAAAATTAAATTAATAATAAATGCGAAGATAGAGAGAGATTTTTTTTCATCGGCTTAGTTCATGTTGGCTTTTGCTGTATTTATCAGCATATGCAAACATAACCGTTACGAAGAGGGGTAAAAATACTATTATTTTTAGAGGTTGTTATGCATTTTTATGCAAAACTGCAATTGTCTAGGGGGGGGGGAAGTTTTCCTCACATTCTATTTAAATAAAATATTTTTCATAAATAAATTTCTCCTTCTGAAAAGCATATTTTCTTCCAAGTTGAGCAAAACTCGAATGAACTCACTAGCTCGCCAAATCTCGCCAAATCTTGCGGAGACGTATATTTCAGTTAAAACTTCATAAAACTCACAATTTCAATCATTTATTGCCAAAAATTCTATTAAAACATTTAATAATGATTCATGACATTTGAATTTTACCAAAACTTGGAACTTTAATTGAATTAAATCCAAAATGGAGTCGTTAAAAACTGAGACTACGTCAGAAATCCATTGCATCGTCAATTTAATATTCCAATTTTTAATTTATAAGAAGAGGAATAAGCAAAAAAGTATTCCCTTGTGAAAGGATACTGGTCCCCCCTTTCCTAAACCGCTCAGAACATCCGAAAGCTGCGCAAGTGTTGGCCATTCTAATCAAAAATAAGACAGCACTTGGAGATCGTCATACGAACAGCCATAAGGAAAGCATTGCCAGCGAGATTCCCTGACCAGCCTTTCGACCGGAGTCACGTGACTCCGGATCTTTGCTTCACATTGTAACCCCTCGCGCGCACTCTATAGTATTATTACTCTGTGGGCCCAACGCATGGGCCCACCCGGGCATGGCCCGGGAGCCTCAAGAGAAGAGGGGGGCTTCAGAAAAATGAGAAGTGGTTGAATTTTCCGAGAATTTGCCAGGTAGGGTATCGGAAAAAATAACTTGGCCCGGGGGCCCATGATGCTCTTAAGACAGCCCTGACTCATACAATCCGTGAATCAGTCACTCTTTCTCTTCTTCTCTCAGCTCACTCTTTTAGTCATTCAAGTGCTTGCAACACTCTGTAACTCACTCTTTTGATCACTCATTCACCCAGCCCTTTACTGTCTCGGCATAGGTGGATTTATTCTACCATTCTAATCGGAGGCGGATTTAACAGCGGGCGCACCGGGGCCTCGACTTCTATAGGGACCCGAAAAACCCGAACTTCACTTTTTTTTTCTAATTTAAGGGGACCAATATTTTCTTTTGCGTCCCCGGACGCAAAAGAAAATATTGTATGAATTGCATTGTATATATGACCATTGAACTGGTAAAAACTCAGACTCATGGCAGCATTGGCGTACGAAAAGGGGGGGGGGGGTTGGATTCTAACCTTCCCTCAAGCCCAGATTGTAGTGTTATTTTGCAAGAAAAAACGTAAACACCCCCCCCTCCTCCTTGGGAATAAAAAAAATTGAAACCCCCCCATTGAGAAAATTCTACGTACGCCTATGCATGGCAGTGATTCCATGGGCGCCATAAAAGAGCCTATCTTCAGGCGCCATTGGCGGTTTCGATGTCCATGATAAGTCTGTATTCAATGATTAATGGAAAATGGGGAGGGAGAAAAATGTTTTGCGCAATAGTGCTGCCATCTATTGAGTTTAACGTAAACCACAGAAATGACAGTAAAAATTTACAAAATCTATTGGAAAATTTTGACTAATTTTCCATATTTTATAAGATTTCTTGAGAAATTAATTAAAAAAATTTAAAGAGAAACCTTGAACAGTAAAGTCACTCAATAGAGTCACTTTTCCCTAAAAGAGATTTTTTTCTTCAGTCCAGAATATAATTATTATGACAGTACATTATTGACGATTTTCCCAAAAGTATTTGTTAACCACGGATCGTTGCGACATCCGCGGAATGGGGGGAAAGACCAAATGTCATAGTACTTCGTCAGTCGGAGCACATACACAAGCCCGCATTTAATTTAGTAGGAACATTAAAATATGTAAATGTGGTGCCCCCTACCTCCCACGGAGCAGGCGGATCTTGCGCCCCCAAATTTCATCCTGAAACCTATCCTTCAACATTAGGAGGGGGTGGGGTAGCTTCAAAATGCGCGCTTGCCCTGGGTGGACAAGCATCTAGTTGCGGCCCTGCGTCCTAACCAGAGGCGTCGACATGAAGAAAACATTGGGGATGGGGCGGCTGGAAGTTGCTGGTCGTCCCCGTATATACGGGACTCAAGCGCATATGCAGGAGAGGAAGGTGCATTGTTTTGTTAGAAGTTAATGGTGGGGGGGTGGGCTGAGTCCGGTTACGAAATTCTTCGCGGAAAGGATCTCTAAGGGACCTCACGGTGCCTGTGATCTTAACGCATGGACCCACCCGGGGACTTCAAGAAAAGAAGGGGGGGGGGTACAGAAATTATATCTGGTTGAAATTTTTTGGGAAATAGCCCCAGGAAAGTCACTTCGCTGACGATGATTTTAAGACGGCATTGCCACAGAGGCGGATTTACGGTTTTTCCGCCCTTATAACGTTATAGTTCGCATCACAGTTCTGTCTACCCTTCTGAAATATAGATGAAAGCACTGAAAAATCTTACACAATACTACATACATGCTCTCAGACTGTCATGTACACACACTCACACTTCCGGTAGTAAATTGCCCATGGCGATAGACCGGAGTTGTGCTCGGTTTCGAAAGAAAGTTCTATCTCCCATAATAGTCAGTTTTCTTGACAGCTCATTCCTCGAATTTGCCGTCCATACTATGTTTGCCCACCCCGCCTGTGTCTCTAAGTCACTCTTTTGGTCATACAGATTGCACATTGTTTTGGGTCATTCACGTGCTTGCACACTGTTCTGGTCTCTCATATACTTGCACAATGTTTTGGTCACTTACATGCTTGTACGCTCTCTAGGTCATTCTTTTTGTCGCTCACTGACCTAATCCCCCAGCTTCCTATTTCACTCTTTTGAACATGCACATGCTTGCACACTCTCTAGGTCACTTTTTTGCTCACTCACACGTGCTCGCACACTCTTCTGGTAACTGAAATCCTTGCGTACGCTTCTTGGTTCACTACAATGTTCACACACACTCTCTATGGCATGGGTTTTCAACTAGTGTTCCGGGGAATGCTGCGGATCCGTAACAGCCCTTTTTGGGGTTCCGCATGATCGAACGTCATGGAACCCGAAAAAATACCGGAACCAAGAGGCAGGGCCGCAACTAGATGCTTGATCAGCCTGGGACAAGCACGCATTTTGACGCCCCCCCCCCGTAATGTGAAGGCAGGCGTGGATCCAGGGTGATGTGTTGGGGGGGGGCGATTTTTTACAATGAAGATGTCGATCGGTGAGACCCAACCTAGTGTCCGCAGGTGCCAAACGTACTTAAAATTCAAAAAACTAATAAAAAATTAATTAAGAATTAAAATTATTTAAAACTTTCAATTAATTTTCATTTAAAAAATTAATTGAACATTAAAATTAATTACGGTTACATTTAATTGAAAATAAAAATTAATTTAAATGAAAATTAATTAAAAATTGAAGGCAGTTAAAAATTAAATCTAAATTAAAATTTATATTTATAAAAATTATATTTTTTCAATATGCAACATACTTATTTAAAAAATTGCTTGCAGCAACTGGTGTTACAATTAATGAATAAGCTGTTTTTGATAATAAATTTGAACGTTTGTGCCGGCTACCCTCGCAAAAAATACCGTACGAAAAAAAAGTTTGAGGTGCAGACTGAATAATGTGTGTTATATTTATAAACATTGTAAGGAATTCTGAAAATATTTTTTTATTAACAGTATCATGAGCAATTGTACAAATAAATAAAAACTTTGCAGATGAAAAGAGAGCAGAATATGAAAAGCGTATGAAGAATTGGTATTTTAAAATGTTCCTAGAATACTACTTCTTCCTCCTTCGCTTGATAAAAATTAAGGCTCACAGTTAACCGGACAAAACAATGTGCACAAATAAAAATTCATCCGAATGTATTCAATAAATGCTTTTTTCCAGCTTTTCAAGTCAAAGTAGAGAGATACTTTCCGTTTAAATTTAATTTTTTTGATCCCTGTGAAAGTATTAAACGTTTTTCTTTGTGACGTTATGATAACAATTAGGCAAAATAATATGAATAAAATAAGGATCTCGGTCAACCAGAGGAAATGAATTCTAAGCTAACTCGGATACAAGAAACCTCGTTTAAGAGAGACGATCCTTGAACATTTGAAAGAAAAAACAATTATCTAAAGCCCTGACCATGGCCTCCACATCCTAGAGCGGTGCCCCTAGGCTAAAGCCTCTAGTGGGTCCCCAGACCAGACTTTTCACGGGCCCCTTTATAGCTTAAAAAAACAAAAAAAATGATGAGAATCGTCCCCGGCCCTGTCAGCTTCACCCTTGGGAGCATGAACTTTACGCACAACAACAAAGTACTTATCAAATAAATAGGTAGGCTGCTACGCGCACACTGACAGCCCCCTTACCCGTAACGGGTCGCACTAAGCTTGCGAAAAATTCTTGTGACCGGTCAAACTTTAAACGACTTCATGCTTTCAGATAAAAAGCTGAACCTATGCGGCGCAGCTTTTGTCCTCTCATATGTAGTGTCCGTGATAAGGCAGTTTCGGTTTCAGTACAGCACAGGGTAGATGTTTTCCCTGTTCAGATTTTGAATGCCGGTGATGGGATCGGCCAAATGAGCTTTGTTTACATGATTCCAGGTGAGCCCTCTGTGGTCTGTCTCGTTCGGTAGAGAATTCCAAGTATTTGCCGGCAGATCCATGTGGGTTCCTCAACTGGCTCTGCTTGTCTCGTACTAATTCATATCAGCTCAGGCTGATATGAATAGCGCCCCACTCGGCGCTGGACCCGACCAAAGGGACTTTGTTTCCATCCATGGGGTCCCTAAGGTGGTCCCTCTTGTTTCGCTCAATACCTTGTTTAGTATTTACTCATGATCTGCTTGGCGTATGCACTGAAAAGGTTCGGAACCGCTGCTGGAAACTCAAGCATCCAAAGCCGAGCTCCACTCACTCCAGCAACTTTTCGTGTTCACGTATACGCTTCGAGGACTTGGCGATTGGTGTAGAGAACATTAAGCAGTCTTCTTTCAGTTACTCAAGTTCTAGACAGTTAATTTTTCTTTCTGTGATAGCATGTGATTTATAGCACACCAAACTTTCTGTGATTTTATAGCACACCAAACTTGTATCCTTTCTTAAAATGAAAATAAGTACTATATACAGTAAAACACCCATTTATGACATGTCTGTATTTACAAATAATACCTTTAACTTCCTCATTTATCACTTATAATTTTCAAACGAGACGATAAAATTAAAAAAATTACAAATTTCCAGCTTTGTATACCCGATTTATGAAAATATTTTGCGTCTGAATCCCATTTTTGTCTTCAAATAAAGTTTCCCATCCTACGTATAGAGTCAGACTTTCAGTAATCCCTCCAGTAATCCGGTGTTTTTAGGCCGGTTTTCTCCGAGCATAGAAGAGGAAAACATAGTGCGCACATGTTTATGAGCAGAAGTTTGTTATTTAAATGGACTTTTTCAATCAATTTGCAGTAATTCGGCGATTTCGTTAACCCAGTACACCCTGGTGTGACATGTGCCAGATTAGCGAGAGTCTACTGTACTAGTAATTCATATCTCTATTAGTTCTAGAAAAATTGAATTCCATCAGCCTTTTTTTTTTTGCTGGTAATTTTTCAGTTTTTCCCCTCAATTTTTTTTTGCAACACTGATTTTAACCATCCTCATGCCCCGTTACTGAAGACAATGTCCTATTTACAGAACTAAATGGGCTATATCCCAGGGCGGCAAGTTCAGAAGGTCGGCAAATTTGAGGATTGAGTGGCCAAGAAAATTAGCAAAATGGGAGAAGGGCGGTGAAATTTTTATAACCCTCAAATAAACCCACCTCTGCCCAGACAGCAAGTGACCGTGTCAGTGAGTGACCTAGAGAGTTTGCAAGCACGTGAATGAGCAAAAGCGTGACTTAGAGCGGGAGTAAGAATGTTAATGATCAAATGAGTGACATAAAGAATGAGGGACCAGTTCAGTGAGTGGCCTAGAGTCAGCCGTCAGAAGCGTATACTGGGCTCTCGGAAAAAGTAATTTTTCTGAGCCCCCTACCTGGTGAGACACGTTTACTTTTAAAATTTTAAACCAGAGGCCCCTCTGCATTTGAGGCCCCCGCCCGCGGGGAATGCGTTAATACCATAGAGTAAGAATAATATTTTTTATATATTTATATCTTTATGATAATATATTTATATCTTTATGATAATATATTTATATCTTTATGATAATATATTTATATCTTTATGATAATATATTTATATCTTTATGATAATATATTTATATCTTTATGATAATATATTTATATCTTTATGATAATATATTTATATCTTTAGTCTATGGTTAAGACGGTATTGTCTAGAGTGCGTGTAAGTAACGAAACAATTACCAAAACCAGCGTCAAACACGTGTGACCAAAACAGGATGCAAACATGTAAATGACTAAAAGTCCCACGAGAGTTTGCTAGGGGACGCTGGGTAAGATAATTAAAGTTAATAAAAGTCTTTGTCGGACATAAACCGCAAAAATAACAGCGGGCGTGAAGTAAACCGTACTTGTTCGGTCATTCACAAAGGAAGACGCTCGTCCCTCTGCCTTTGTATTGAAAGCTATAAAAATTATTGCTTCCCCGAGGCGACCGCGGATCCTGACAAAGACTTTTATTATCTTTAACTTTAATTATCTTACCCTGCGTCCCCTAGCAAACTCTCGTGGGACGGACCTTTAAAAGAGTGACTTTAACACAGGTGTACTTGCAGGAGTGGGGCTATAACATGGGATGGAAAATTCGTGGATAGAGTAGTCAAGAAAATTAGACTAGAGTGGAAGAAGGGCGGTGAAATTTGTGTAGCCTACAGGCGGCAAAACCGTAAATGCACTTCTGACTGAACATCTAAATTACTCTCAATCTCCTAACCTGAATCTCTGGTTCGGTTGCAAATGGACAACTCATAAAGGATGAAAACTTTAATTTGGAACCACCTTAGCAGGAGTTTCAGAGAATTACTAATCAGGAAATATAAAATCTTGGAAACACAAATACACGAAATACTAAATGGTAAATCTTGCTTATTCGAATAGGACGTCAAGATAAAATATGAAAATGTTCTTAAATATGAAAATATAAC
Source organism: Pholcus phalangioides (assembly GCF_987345545.1). NCBI lineage: Eukaryota > Metazoa > Arthropoda > Arachnida > Araneae > Pholcidae > Pholcus > Pholcus phalangioides. The sequence goes on from NW_028301597.1 coordinate 36,709,987, forward strand.
ATTGAAAAGTTATTGAAACAAGTATAGACTGTTTTCGATAACAAGAAACAATTGACGCATATTTCAATAAAATATGTGGGTACTAATTTGCATAATTAAGAAAAATTTAAGATTAAAAAACTTGCTAATGAAATTCTAATATTGCGCGATTTAAAATAATAAATTTCTTATTCAATTTTGTGCAGACTATATGGTTGCCAAAAACCTATTCAAAAACAGTTTTTCGCCACAGATACGTTAAATAGCAAAAGCTTGCTTTCATGCAAATCGGAATGATTTTTATTAATATTTAATTATGATTATCAAGTGCACAATATTAATTTTCAGATTTTTTGTCTAAAAAGATGGTGGTTAAATTTAATTCCCGCAGAACATCCGGCACCACACAATCAATTTTATATAGTGGATTCCACTTATAACGTTCCTCAAGGCCGAACTCTTAGAACCTTTTCCCGCTTAGTGCGATTCATTTTCGTGGTTCCATCTTCAACTAATGCTAACTAAGACTATAGAGACGTTGCAAGCGGAAAAACGCTTTATGGCGGTTTTTGGAAAAGCGTTATACGCGCGATCCACTTATAATGTTTAATCCAGGTACTTATTTCAAATTACAAAGGCTTTAATTATTAGATGGGGTCGAGGCCTATATTTTCATAGATATTATAGAGAAGCTATGTGTGTTCAAATGCTCACCTTCTGCAGCAGGGCTTTTGAGCTACGTTTTCGAGGGGGGGGGGGGGGGGGGCTTTGCTGAGATTTTTCATACTTTTAGGCCCCACTATAGTGAATTTGCAGAGTGAAAATCAAAAAATGATAAGAATCGTCCTGAGCCCTGTTAGCCTCACCCTGTGGGGGAACCCCCCGTTAATGTCATTATCAGTGAATCCGTAAGCGAATGCAGCTTCATTCTCTGGGAAAACCCCAGATGTGCTACAAAAAGTAATAGAATTAATTTTCTTAACACCCATTCATTTTAAAATTTTTGCTTACTGAAAACAGTTTTTTTCGGAGACATGGCCATTTTTTTATCCATGTCAAGCTTGCGGGTTTCAGGACTGAATTTAAAAAAAGAGAGATAATAAAGGCTAGAAAACGATGATTCATCTTATTGGATGGCTTGTGCTTTATTGCGCGTTACCAAGAAAACTGAAGGGTGTACATTTTTTTGCCTCTCTACACGAGCCCTTAGGAGGCGCTAGGAGGTATGTTGCAGCGAAAAGGCAGCGTGACAGCCGAATCGCATGGAATCCCTGTAGAACTTTGATGGAATACAATTGACCCTCCTCCGGCTATGACTTCTTTATTTTTTCGACCTTACCAGCAGAAGAAATCTCAAGGTGGAACTTGGGGAACAAATTTTAGGGAAAGGAACTTTGAGAAAAAAAGGAAATTAATTAAAAAAATTAGGATTAATAAAGAAAAAAAGTGAGGTAACTGGAGTTATGTTTGCTTGAAGGCTCTTGGGAGGGACGATCGCCCCTTCACCTATTGTTTAAAGGCTCTTGGGGGGGGGGCGATCGCCCCCATCGCCCCCCACCTGGATCCGCCACTGTGTGAAGGTGAGATTAAAGTTTGAAATTTGCACCCCGTGGTCAAGCCTGTCCCCCCCCCCCCCCCAGTTGCGGCGATGTCCAGACGGAAGAGAACAAAGAAGAGACATTCTTTTGTTACTGATACTCGCAAAGCTGTTCTTTATTGTGAATTTTAACGAGATAGTGCCGGGCTTCGACACACGAGTCCCACCCATCCCATGCAGAGCCGGAATCCGGAAAGTTCGCCTGCCCTGACCATATGAATGATCGAGTGAGTGACCAAGTAAGTGACTGACCATATGAGTGACCAAGTAAGTGACTGACCGTATAAGTGACAAAGTGAGTGTAACTTTATGGGTGAGTGAATGACGATATAAGTGATCAAGTTAGTGACCAAGCGAGTGGTTGAATGACCGTATGAGTACCCAAGTCAGTGTGTGAGTGACTGTATGAGTGAGGGACCTTATTAGTGATCAAATCAAGTTGGTGACCGCATGAGTGGCCACACATAACGTCACTCACTCATCCTCAGTCTTATGGTCATTTACTCATAGGTCACTCTCTTGGTCAGTCTTACGGTCATTCACTCATACGGTCACTCAGCCACTTACATGTCTCTCATTTAGTCACTCGCTCAATCACTTGGGCACTCGCAGTCAGTTACTTACTTGGTCACTCGCAGTCAGTTACTTACTTGGTCACTCGCAGTCGGTTACTTACTTGGTCACTCGCAGTCAGTTACTTACTTGGTCACACACGCACTAAGTCACTTACTTGGTTACTCAGGTTAAGGCAAACGATGTTGGGGCGAAATATACTGGAGACCTGCAGAACGGAACGTCGGGGGGGCGGAATTTTCATAAACCGGCATGGGGGAGGCCATGGGTACAGCACGGGAACCGTGTTTGGGAGGCTTTCACGATAAGATCTGATTATGTTGTGAATTATGACAATAAATCTGTAGATTAAGAGGTGGCACCTAAACCCCTCTTTCATTTTGTCCTGAGGTCATGATGCTGTTGAGATGCCAATGAATGAACGCCAGAACTTTACCACTGAACTTATCCCGTTGTCGAGATTTCTTCCAGCTTCGAATGTGGCCCAGCTTCGTCGAGACGGCAGTAGAGACGCACTTTCTTTGGATAAATGTTCAAAAATTTGTTTTGAGTTCCGTAGAACAGCCACATTATCATCATGGGTTCTGTGAAAATTAAACTTTTGTGGAGTGAGAGGGATTCCGCTGGACCTATTAAAATCCTACCTAATTAATAGACAACAACAGGGCCGCAACTGGGGGGGGGGGCAGGCGGGTCTCGTACCCCGAGCGCTAGACCCAAGGGGGCGCAAATTTCATTCTGAAACCTCTCCTTCAACATTACAAGGGGCGTCAAAATGCGCGCTTGCACCGGGTGACCAAGCATCTAGTTGCGGCCCCAGACAACAATATGTGAAATGTTGTAATGTAGTTAGTACGTTAATGAAAATCATAATCATGGCGTACCTTAGGGTTCGATTCTTGGCCCTTTACTTTTTCATGTTTTAATTCATCAATGATCTCTGTGAGCTCAATTCCGCAGGCAAGATTGTAACATTTGCCGATGAAACAGTTTTAATTTATAAGGCAAAAGACTACCATTCACTGACTAAAAAAACGTTATTAACAGTGATTAAAATCAGGAATTGGTTCTCTGCTAATTGTCTCGAATTAAATATGTCTAAAACCAAATTCATTCATTTTTCTTTGCAATCAGATGTTCAACAATCGTAATAATTAAACGTATCTTTCACAAATTTGACTGTCTTCGTACCCCTTGTGACTGCGTTCATCTTGAGCAAATTAATGCCATTAAATACTTAGGAGTTCTAATTGATTCAAACCTAAAATGGAAATCACATATACAGCATATTCATTCTAAACTCCGATATCTCTTACGTACAGATTCTACTACCTCAAATCATATATCAACTCCTCATTTCTTTCGGTATTATATTACGCTTTTTTGTCATTCTCATCTGCTTTACGGACTATCAATTTGGGGATCTGAATACATTACTAATCTACGCCCTTCGATTTATATTCAAAAAAGATTAATCATAGACTAATCACTAACAACTGTAGTTCATCATCCCATTTGAGCTTTTTCTTTCATTAAATATCCTCCCTTTACTTCCTAAAATCTATTCTTATTTTGGAAATGAAAAAACAATTTTCTTTACCAATTAATAGCTTTAGATCTTCCCCAAGAGAGATTAAATCATTTTTATTTGATTCCAAAAATTAATAAAACAGTTGGTGAAAAACACCATTTCACTACCTGATTCGAAATTTTTACAATAATTTACCAAATGAAATTATTAATAGTACAGTGTCTATACCCACTTTTAAGAACATCTTGGAAAAAAACCCATCTTTTTCACTATCACAAACATTGAACATTTCTTTTAAAAAATTTTGCATTCACCAATCGTTTTTCTTAATCATGTTACTTTCCATTTGCCACATGTTAGGGGCCGTTCAAGTATTACGTAACCAAGTTTTTAACCATTTTTGACCCCCTCTCCCCCTTGTCAGTAAAACTCTGACCCCTTCCCCTTCCTTGTCAGCAAAATTTCGTCATCATCTCTGCCCCCTCTGAATCCTAACGCATATTTCTGGGATCAGAGACGTATACGGGGGGGGGGGACATAGAGCGGCTCGTGCCCCCCCCCCACCCAACAATCAAAAATTTATTTTTTTAATGCAAAATAATTTTTTTTTATTTAAAATTTCGGAAGAAAGTACTTTTATATACTATTATAATCAATTTCTGTTAATTTCAATGTTATTTGAAGGCTATGAAATTTATCTTTAATAAATTCATTGCGACTCACCCTCTCTAAGCCATATAATGATAAATCGCATAAAGGCCCTTGGCCCGCGGACTCAATATGGCCCTGGGGTTATCTGATGCGGCCCGCCCTCGTCAAATCTAATTTTGAAAAAAACTAACCGGCACGTTTTTACAGATAGCTTAAGTGCCCCGTGGTACATTTCCAGATCATTAAGCAAGCATGTGAATGACCTAAAGAACGTGGAACCAGGTCAGTGAGTAACCCAGAGTGTGTGCGAGCTTGTGAATAATCATAACAGTGACCTAGAGTGCATACAAACATGTGAATGACCAAAAGAGTGACTTAGAGAATGTGAAAGCATGTCAATGATCAAAAGAGCGATCAATACCGTGTGAATAACCAAAACAGCTACTTAAGAGTGAGTGCAAGCATGTGAATGAACAAAACAATGATTTACAGAGCAAGGGATCAGGTCGGTGACATAGAGCGTGTGCAAGCATTTGAATGACCAAGAGAGTGACTTAGAGTACGTGCAAGCATTTGTATGACCAAAAGAATGACCAAGAGCATTTATAAAAGTGTAAATGATCAAAAGAGTGACAAAGCAAAGAACCATGTCAGTGAACAATCAAAAAAGTGACCTAGAGCGTGTGCAAGCATGTGAGTGACCAAAATAATCTGCAAGCATGTGAATGACTAAAAGAGTGACTTAAAGAGTGTGTGAGCATGTGGGTGACCAAAAGAGTGACACAGAAACACAAATGTACTTGAAGGAGTGGAGGGAGGGGGCCAAGCGGGTTATAGCACAGGGCGGCAAATTCGAGGGAAGTGTCGGTCAACAAAATTAGACTAGAATGGGAGAAGTGCGGCAAAACCGTAAGTGCGGCAAAACCGTAAATGCGCCTCTGTTGAAGTAGAAGGCGGTCACAACGACGCGACTCGACAGTGTACGCTAGCATCATACGCATAATTGCATCATGCAATAAAGTCATTAAAGTTTAAACATGGCCAGTCCGTTTCGGTGGGTGTTTCCTAACGGTCTGGAAAATGAGTGTTATCACATCAAAGGCAAAACATTCGCTGTAAATCAAAATGGCTGCGCCCCTTCTACGTATATTTTCTTAAGGACAGACACTCCCTAACTTTTCAAGGATCCGCTGATTTTAAAAGAGAAGAAAACATCAATGTTAAGTGATTAAAGAGGGAGGGGGGGGGGGGAACGAGAGACGCGGCCGCAATATTTTTATTTTATTTCATACTGTATACTCTCGTCCCCGAAGACATTCTTGAAGAGTCACTCCTTTGGCCACTCCTTAAATAATAATATGTGCTGTCAAGAAGTTCCGAAATTATGTCTATACAAACATGGAGGGGAAAGAATATAAAATTTGAATAATTATCTTCCACTGTATCTTTGGTTTTTGTTTTTTTTATCCATTTGAAGAAGGTGCGTTTTCCCAAGCTGTGGTCCTCGGTAAAGGACTGTCCCCCAGGCCGGGGGTCTTAGGCGTGCCTTCACCATTGACTTTTCACGAACCCTTAGTGAAATTAATAGAGTAAAAAAAAAAAAGTTTTAAAATCTTCCTGAAGGCGCCCTGTCGACCCTACTTTTTTTGGGGTAAATGGGGCGATTGGGGGGGGGGGTAAGGCCTGGAAGAGATATACGGCTGTGAAAAATATATGTATTTGGTATAATTTCAGCCGTGATTATAATAATCCGTGAATTTACTAACAGTAATCGGCATTTATACTGTGGTGACCGACAGTGGCGTATTTACGGCGTTTAGGGTGCCCAGGGCGGCAAAGTTCAGATGGGTGGTAAATTTGAAGAATGAGTGACCAAGGAAATTAGTAGAATGGAAGAAAGGTGGCAAAATTTGTATAACCCTGGGAAATAGCAAATCCTCCTAGAAGTACTAGTAATATCGAGGAGGCTTTGGATATAGCCCGCTTAAACTTCCCCTCCTCCCCGTGTAAATACGCCTTTGTCTCCGAGTCGCTCTTATGGTCACTGACATGCTTGCGAACTCTCTCTGACACTCTTTTGGTCGCTGCTGACCTGGTCCCTCGATCTCTACGTCAATCCTCTGATCTTTCACTCTCTAGGTTACTATTTTAGATGCTTACCGACCTGCAGGTCGCTTTCGGTGTCCCATCTTTGGTCACTTATTACTGACCTAATCCCTCTCTCTCTCTTGACACAGAGGCGGAATTGTAGCGGGCTATACAAATTCTGCCTCCCTTCTTCCATTCTACTAGTTTTCTTGACCACTCGCTACTCACACTGCCCCCCCCCTCTGCTACTCCCACCTAGATGCACCACTGATCCCAACTGTGTTTGCATTTTTTGTCTGTGAAAAGTTAATCGGAATTTTGACAGTCGCCTGGACGATATCCGCAAATTATGACCCAATAACGAGACGCCCACAACAGGCCTTAAAAAAACGCCCCATTTTCATTGTCATCAAACATCGAAGTGACTTAAAATAACAGACGAGGGCTACCACGCGAAGACCTATCTTGTACACACGCCTGTACTTTAATGTAACGAAATTCTTAATAACACATCTCACTGTCGATGGCAATACGTCACTAGCGACAATTCACCATAATATACAGTGTATACTAATAACTAGGAGGGAGGAGACAGAGTTCCATTATATAAGGAGACGTCTTTTCTATTTATCATTTATGATAGCTCTGAGTCATCATTTCGTTTCGTTTCGTCAATATCAGGCTTGACAAGATAATAAGCGTTTTCTGAGCCCCATCCCCTTCATAAACGAGCTCAGAAAGTGTCCGCGACGAATTCTTTGGTAGACGCATAAATGACGGAATAAAGGATACACAGTGTCGTAAATACTGTCGCCCCCCCCGCCCCCATGATCATCCCGGCGACACGCCATCGTCGTAACAAGAAAAATCAATTTACAACGGAAGAGTTAATTATTCTCATTATTCGCGTGTTAAGATAGAAATTTTAAAGTCGAGCTCCTTTAGAGACCGGGCCGTCGGATGTACGGAAAATTCACCCCCCCCCCCCCGCGCCAACAATTCACCATCATGCAATATGCAATTCACCGCTGAGAAAATTCACCGTCTAATAATTCACCGACGACGGTTCGACACGAGCCAGTAAATGAGGAAGGAATGACCAAGTGAGTGAATCAGTAAATGATGCAGTAGTTAGTAAGTGCGTGACAGAGTGAGCGACCTAGAGATGAGTAAGATACCTAGTGAGTGAGCGAGTAGCAGAATGAGTGACCCAGTGAGTAAGTGCGTGGCCCGGTGTTTGAGCGAGTGACAGAGTGAGCAACCAAGTGATTGAGTGTATAGCAGAGTGAGCAACCTAATGGGTTGGTGATAGAATGAGTGACCTAGTGAGTGAATGAAAAATTAAGTTACCTAGTGAGTGAGTGACAAATCGAGTTACCTAATGGAGGAATGACAAATTAAGTTACCTAGTGAGTGACCAAGGACAGCGGTTCTCAACCTTTTTTGACATAATTTTTAGTACATAATTTCTATGGCGAAGCCCCGAAGACCTATTTTTTACGTGATTACAATTCATGATTTACAATTCATCACCATGCAGTTCACCGCTAGGAAAATTCACCGGCATCAGTTCTTGAGTGAATGAAAGAGTAAAATTTGCCTGTGTCACTACAGGTGACTAGCTTTCGCTCACCCACTCACAAGGTTCCTCAGTCAATCACTGGGTCACTCATTACATCCCTCACTCACTAGGTCACTCATTTACTCCCTCAGCGGTTCTACACCGGTGCTCCGCGGAGCCCTTGGGTCTTCCTTCGTTTTTAAATAATAAAAACGTAATTATAATTGTTTTTTAATTAACTGGTTTTTTTTACTTTCCCCGAGTGGCCGCGGAGCCCATGAGGAGTTCAGAAGGAGACCCAACGGCTCCGCGGAACCGCTGAGGGAGTAAATGAGTGACCCAGTGAGTGAGGGATATAATGAGTGACCCAGTGATTGACTGAGGGATCTTGTGAGTGGGTGTGCGAAAGCTAGTCACCTCTAGTGACACAGGCCAATTTTACTCATTCATTCACTCAAGAACTGATGCCGGTGAACTTTCCTAGCGGTGAACTGCATGGTGATGAATTGTTGTCAGTACATTTTCCGGAGGTGAATTTTTTGAACACGGGGCCGTCTTAACACCACCATGGGGGGAACTCGGGATGAAAATGATGTAATGATGTTCTGGGGCTTGGCTTGGAGGTATTAGCGTACTAATTCGCACATCGGAAATCATATCATCAGATTCAGAGCTTGGTTAATTCGCATTTAGGATGATTCGAACTTTTATAAGAACTTCTTCGAAACTCCCCTTTAGTTTTCTATCTAATTAATTTGATGTTAAAATTTCTTGTTTAATTCGAATTTTTCTTCGAATGTCTTGGCATCCAAAATTTGGATAATTCGAAGTTGGAGAAGAAAAAAAAAATCATGGTTTTTTTGTATGAGCAAATTCAGTTTGGAAAAATTCTACAAAAATGCTTTTCTCGATCAAGTTGTTAAACAACAAATTTTTAAAGGATTATCAAATGTTTGAAAATACTGTTGTTTTTCCTCTACTCTGTTGCTTGATAATTCAATGTCCATTTTAACAATGTTCATCTGGATTGCATCGAGATCGTGTACCACTTAATACGGATTGCGCTCAGAGGCGCATTTATGGTTTTACCGCCTGTGGGCTACACGAATTTTGCCATGTGGCAAAACCTTCTCCAACTCTAGTCTAATTTTCTTGACTACTCCATCTTCGAATTCGCCATCCGCTTGGCTTCCCCCTCCCCCTACGAGTACACCTGTGTCTCGTAACACTTTGGTCACTCTCATGCTCATATACTTACCAAGTCACTTTTTTAGTCATTCACATATTTCCACACTGTTTTGGTCACTCACATTCTTGCACATTATTCTGGTCACTCACATGTTTGAACATTGTTTTTGTCACTCACATGCTTACACGCTGTTTCCGTCACTCATATACTTGCACACTATTTTCGTCGCTCATCCCATAAAGATGCTTTCACACTCTCTTGGTCACTTATTTCGTCCCTCGCATACAAGGGGTCACTCACACTCTTTATGTCACTCTTTTGATAGCTCACTGACGTGGTTCCTCGCTGTCTAGGTGGAGGCGGAATTGTGGTTTTGAAGCCTTCCCCCCCCCCCCCATAGATCATTGCCATACTTAAACACGCTCTAGATCACTCCCATGCTCACACACTCTCTTCTAGACTCTAGAGTAGGCCTCGGCAAACTATGACCCGCGTTTATAATTTCAAGTAACCCACTTGAGTTCGGAAAATAAAGTATAATTATATTCGGGTATATATAAAGTATATACCCGAAAGGTCTTAATAAACATGGGTATGTACGGTTGATTGGTTGATTTTGATCCGCAGCCAAAAAAGGTTGCCGACCCCTGGTCTAGAGCACTCTTTTGGTCACTCGTTGACCTAACCCCTCACTATGTAAGTCACTCTTTCAATCACTCACTGGCCCAGTAGGCATCTCACTCTCTAAAGGGCCGTATTCACCGACATGGTTTAAACTGTAGTCACAATTTTTGGATAAGGGATCAACGTAGATTGGTTAAAAATCTGAATGTAACCAATCCGAGTCGATCTCTTATCAAAAAATTGTGTGACTACAGTTTAAACCATGTCGGTGAATACCGCCCTAAGTCACTCTTTTTCGTTACTCATTAATAATAATTTAGGATCTTGAAAAGTATTTTATTCGTATGGGAAAATTGCAGGTTCGAAATGTTTGCTTTATAACTTTCATTGGTACATCACAGTTGATTGATTGATTAGCATATTGACCGAGGTAGTAAAAGGCGAAGAACATTCCCGTGAGAATATTCTCCCGGATCGGGATCGATATTACTGATATATCGACTCAAGTCTAACCAGGAGGTGAGAAGAAAATGCTAACATCGATATACAGAGATGTTTAATAAATGAGTCAACTAACGGATCCATTCAAATACACCCAGAGAGAGAATCGTCCTGCCACTGCCTCTGTCCACTGCTTTGACAGCGAAATATCGCTCTATTTTACCACCAGAGAGAGAGAGAGAAAGAATATTGAATAAGCTGTCCAGGAGGGGAGCAGAATTATTGTTATTACCATCACTTTTTGTTGTTGTTGTAACGCTTTTGTCCTTCATTTGATCGGACAACGATGGACGGACAGTTGAGGCCTGAGACATCTCATGCGATACCTTGACCGGTGACTAAATGTGTGACCTAGTTATGCTCTAACATTATCCGTGATGGTTTGAAATATCATCTCGTCGAATGCTTACAATATTATCTGACTAAATGATCATAGTAGAGTCCATAATTGTAGTAGTATGTTTTACCGTCGTGTTTACCGTGGTCAGTGCTATAGAGAAGATAAACTTCGGTCAGTGGTTATTTTTCTTCCCTTACTGATTACAATATGGCAGCGTTTCTCAACCTTTCTCAAAACAAGGACCAGCAAAATGTTTGAAACAACGGGCCATCCATGTCCCGCATTACGGGACATTCCTGTAATTTTCGTTTCGATTTTTTTTATACATTTGTCCCTTTGTTTCAATGATACTTGTTCTCTTCAGCAATTTTAACAGTAATTAGCAAATTACATTTAAAGCGATAAATTGTAATTTTTGGTGAGAAATTTAGTGATATCCCGTACTTAGGATGGCATTTTCTTGCATTCTCTTCGATGATGTATGGTGAAACAAGGTATGAAGGTATAATTTTATTTGAACCCATATGTGGATATCACTAATATCAGTTACAACAGGTGAATAATTTTATCTAGTCTGCCTGCAGACCACCTCCGGTCCTCGGACCATACGTTGGGAAACGCTGTAATATAGTAAAGTCAATGACTTGAGTTTTAAATAATTTCAGTTGGACGTTATTGGGATGTTTACATGTCTTTCCAGGGATCGTAAGCGACAGCAATGCAGCCAAACAACGGATGTCTTTAATAATTCGAGCGGTTATGGATTATCACTACACTCGATCGCGTGGATACGTCATGCCGTACGTTGTGCGCGAGTTCGAGCACAACAAACCTCTGGCTGAACAGATCAGTAAGTCTTGAACCGTTTTCTTTTTATTGTGAGAACCCATGTATTGGGTCGTGCCAGGGACGAAACGGGAAGTTGAAGAGGGCAAAGAAGGCAGAGATTCAAAAAATAACAAAATAGGTTCAGAAAAGGGCAGTGCAGAGGCAAAAATTCAGAAACGTGGAGAAAAGGTAGGAAATCAAAAGATGGTAAAGGGGACGTAAATTCAGAAGAAAGCAAGGCGGGAGACCGAAATTCAGAAATTTAAGAACGAAGAGAAATCCGAAAAAGAAGAGGATCTGAAAAATTCAGAAAAAAGCAAAGCAGTACGTAGAAATCTATAAAAAAACAAGGTAGCTGATAGATATTAAGAAAAGAAGAGAAGTTTAGAAATTAAGGAAAGAAGAGGATCTCAGAAATTAAGAAAAAAAGCAGCTCAGAAATTAAGAAGAGAGCAGCTCAAAAATTAAGAAGAGAGCAGCTCAAAAATTAAGAAGAGAGCAGCTCAGAAATTGAGAAAAGAGAGCAGCTCAGAAATTAAGAGAAAAGAGAGCAGCTCAGAAATTAAGAAAAAAAGAAGAGCTCAGAAATTGGGAGAAAAGAGCAGCTCAGAAATTGAGAAAAGTGTAGCTCAGAAATTAAGAAAAAAAGAGGAGCTCAGAAATTGAGAAAAGTGTAGCTCAGAAATTAAGAAAAAAAGAGGAGCTCAGAAATTAAGAAAAAAAGAGGAGCTCAGAAATTAAGAAAAAAAGAGGAGCTCAGAAATTAAGAAAAAAAGAGGAGCTCAGAAATTAAGAAAAAAAGAAGATCTCAGAAATTGGGAGAAAAAAAGAGGAGCTCAGAAATTAAGAAAAAAAGAAGAGCTCAGAAATTGGGAGAAAAAAGCAGCTCAGAAATTGAGAAAAGTGTAGCTCAGAAATTAAGAAAAAAAGAGGAGCTTAGAAATTAGGAAAAAAAGAGCGGCTCAAAAATACAGAGAGAAGAAAGGCAGCGGATAGAAATTTTGGAGAGGAACTCAGAAATTCAAGAAAAAGCAAGGCAGTGGATAGAAAGAAGCTCAGAAAATGACAGCAAGGCCGGTATTACACTATAAAAGTTTTCTAAAAGCCCTTTTATAAAACTTAAGAAATGTAGATAATAAGATCATCGGTTGCTTTCGCTCGAATGTGACATATGAGCTTTATTGGTTGGATTTTTTAAGTTTTATAAAAGGGATTTTATCAAACTTTTATAGGGTAATACCGGCCCAACACTGAAAGAGAGTAATTCAGCAAATTAAGAGTAATCAAAGTGAAATAAGAGTGGTAAGTAAAGTAAGTAAGGAGAGTGATTCAGTAAAAGAAGAGGAACTTAGAAATTCACAAAAAGTACTCTTTTGTGAACTTTCTTTGAGAAATTCTGAAAAAAAAAAAGGAAATCAGAAATTCAAAAAAGAAGTTTTCGGATATTCAGGGGAAAAAGCAAGGCAAAGGATAGAAATTCAGAAAAGAAGAGGAAGTTAGGAAATTCAGAGAATTTCAAAGAGGGTAGAAATTAGGAAGAGGGCACAAGAGGGGAGGCAGAAGTTTAGAAATTGTACAAAAATTTCACACACACCTTAGGAACTACCAGTTAATTATTTTTTTCTTTTTTGGCACCATCAGGTAACAAATATATTGTACAGTAATACATGTGCATTCTGTATTCTGCGTATTTGGATTGTAGGGGACTGCAGTGATGAAATTACGGTGATATTTTCTGCTGCACCGTGCAACCTCATCCAAAAACTGTCTTCCGAAACCAAAGACTTGGGTCTGACTTACTTCGTTCTGAACACGCAACGATGTCGTCACCTAGCATCGGAGCATGCGGACGGAAAACACAATCACATGTTCGTGGATAGAAAACCGGGATCGGATATCGTTGAAGCCGTCCTGGACGTGATCCACGACAGGATCAAAGACACTGACATCTTGGTTCTCCACGATCCAGAATACGGTAAGGAAAAAAAAAAATTATTTTCGATCGTGCAGAAGAAAGTTGTTTTAGATTATTCTGTAGTATCAGTACATGCTCAACCTTTGGCACGCGGGTCAAATGGGGTCCTCGGAGATATCTAATGTGGCCCGTGACCTTGAACCTAATTTTGTAAACATGAACTAAGTGGCACATTTACAGATCACTTGAGTGACCCGCGGAACATTCCCAGATCACTTGAGTGACCCGCGGAACATTCTCAGATCGCTTAAGTAACCTGCGGTGCAGTTATTGATCGCTTAAGTAACCTGTGGCACTGTTATTGATCGCTTAAATAACCTGCGGAACAGTTATTGTTCAGTTAAGTAACCTGCGGCACAGTTATTCATCACTAAAGAGGTCCGTGGAACATTTACAGATCACTTAAATGACCAGTAGCATATTTAGAGATCACTCAAGAGACTTACGGCATATTTATAGACCACTTCAGTGACTCCCGGCTCGTTTACAGCTCACTTTAGTGACCAGTGACGTATTTACAGATATCTTAAATGACCTGCCGCTCAGTTCCAGATCACTTAAGTGACCCGCGGCACATTTACAGATCACTTAAGTGTCCCGCGGCACATTTACAGATAACTTAAGTGACTCGCGGCACATTTACAGATAACTTAAGTGTCCTGCGGTACAGTTACAGAGAACTTAAGCTGCTCGCGGTGCAGTTTCACATCGCTTAAGCTACCCGCGGCACATTTTCAGATCGCATACTTTATCTGCGAAGCATTTACAAATCACTCAAGTGACCGGCGATGCTGTTGAAGATCACTTAAGTGACCCGCGAAATGTTTTCAAACCAATGAAGCGGCCCGCACTCCCCTAAAGGTTGAGCACCCTTGTTCTGTAGGTATCATGGATAGTAAATGTTTCCTATTTTCGTCCACCTATTCTAGAACAAGAGGAGACTTTGCGCAACTTACTGTTCGAGCTTTCGTCAAAGAGCTTACGGTTCGCGTACGTACCGATGACTTTAAATAACACGGAGGTGCTCGCCCGTCGAGTGTCGGAGCTGAAAGAGGGTGCCATGGAACTCAGTGCCATCGTCTTTGCGGATTTGAACGCCTTCAAGACATTTTTGGACAAGGTAAGGTTAATCGAAATGAACAGGGAGGCCGTCTTAACGTGGCCCGGCACCAAAATTTAAGGGTTTGAATTTTCAACGTGTTCCCGCAACAGGCCGATTGCACTTAGTCTGATTTTCGTCAATGTAGGTGATGGGGTTAGGGAATATTAGATTGAAACTCCTCAAACATGTTATTTGAGTAACCAGTAATCATATGGAAAAATAATGAACAATTTTGAAATTAAAGAAATTGGAAGAGCGATCAAAAATGTATCGATACGTGTTCAAGAAAAAAAGCTTCACTAGCGTCATCTAATGTCGACTTAAAACATTAATTTTTGAATTGATGCATATATTAGGAATATATTTATCGAGTCTTTTTTTTGAAGAAATTTATGCTGTAAGTTATTATTTTGATAACATCTATTACAGTTGAATTTAGTCATAGAGAAATTCGATGCAGTCAAATATCGGCTAATGTTGCTAGAAAATTTGTTTTTACTAGCGTCCTCTGGTATTGACTTGGAAAATTAATTTCTGAATTGGATGCATATTATAATAGGGTTTTAGCATAATTAATTATGAAATCGTTTTCCTAATTCTAAAATAATTTTGCTAATCTTGTAATTATTTTTCAAATCAATTTTTAAATCACTTCTTTTATTAATTTTGGATTTTCATTAGTCCTGAAACTCTTTCTTCAATAGTATTTCTGAATTTTTATAAAATCATGTAGGCCAATGTCGTTTTAGATTCCGAGTCTTCTCCCCTCCTCCAAAATTATTTTTAAATGGCTTTCAAAGAGGACCTCAAAACAATTCTCGTTCCCTGTGCCCTTAAAATCATTCGGACAGACGGCTCCGCCAACAACGCAAAAATAAATAAATATAAAATAAAATATAGAAATGAAAATTGGGAATCTACTCCACTGAAATGGTGGGAATGTACAGCAACAACACAGGTCTACGATGAAAAAGATTTCTTAAAAACAATTAGTATTTTTTATAGTTTTTTAAGTACTAATTGCTGGAAAAATAAATGAAAAATTCCATCATGTCTAGTTTTTGAGATAAAGTAAAAATTAAATTTTAATAGGAATGCATAACCTCTTCGCTCCAGAAATACACATATGTGTACCTTCATTTTTAACGATTTTTAATGGTTTCGTGATGATTCTTTTTTCCAGTTAAGACTTTAGATATGCGTAAAAGTGCACTCAACTCAAATGGTTCTGGTAAAGATATCGATCCAAATTAATTAATTAGTTAGTCAATTAATTTTTCATTTTATTTTCTTTTTAAAGAGCATTTTGACATGCAATATAAACATAAATCAATCGAAAATTATTTAGTGATTAGTTTTGGCTCAGGTTTGAAGAGTACAGGCTGCATACAAACTACATTAAAACTGTGCGTTATAAACATATAATAAATAATTTCCAAAGATATTCCAGTCAACTTCATGGTGAATTATGGGCACTGATTCCAAATCTGGCATTGGCTTTGTCGGATAGGCTCTACTTTTTGAGATAAAGTGGAAATCAAATTTCAATGGTAACACATAAGCAGCATGTAAATCACATTGAAACTGTGCGTTATAAATAAACTTAGTAAATCATTTGCCAAAGATATTTAATTGATTTTACGGAGATTTTGAGGCCTAATGACAGAGCTAGGATATGAATGCGAAATATGTATTCATGGGATGATAAAAATAACAAAATATTAAAAAATTGGATTGGAATTTTTTGGAATCAGCACTGAAAGTAATATAAAAATCAGTTATCAGAACTTAAAAAAATCTTTCAAAAAGTATTTTTCTGTAGATCCGTGCAATCAGCAATAAGTGAATCAGAAAAATCCAACCGCGATAATATCCCTTGTTTGTGTTTATTTTCAATCTCGCATCCTCTTCAATCAACTAGACAAGGCTCTCAAGTCCATCAATTACAAGCTTGTTCCTATATCTAAAGAAACACAGAGATAAATCAACAAACCACACCTAAAGATGGAGAAGCGACATACCATACCATGCCATACCAGAGACTATCTGAATACTTGTCACTTGGAATGTCAGTTACGCGAAACTTTTCCTACCAGATAAATAACTTTTTTCGCCCCCTCCCCCCCCTCTCCTTTAAGAGAGTAAACTCGGCGAACGGCCATGTTTGTTTGCTTCTTTTATACTTACATGGTGTGAAGGTAAAAAGATACAGCATGGAGAGAAGATCCATCTCTACCCAGTCACTCTTTTCCCGTGCCAGATAAGAAAGAACCCGATGGTATGTCTGTGGGTTTATGGATGGCGTGATAGCCATCTCGAGGACGTGGGTCCTTCTTGAGAAAAAGTTTTTAAAACACTTCAGACAGTAGATAGAAGATAAATGTTTACGGTTTCCACAATGTGATAGGAAAGGCCCCGCGCGTTCCCAACTTTTAAGTGATTGAAGTGCTCGCGGAAAAACTGATAAAAATGGCTTTTTTCGAATGGCGGGAACTTGATGGCGGTTGAGGCTTCTTCTTTTTTCTGAAATTGTTTCCGGTAAGGACATTCATTCGAGGCGCCATTTTGTCCCCTCGGTTATCTCTGCGTAGGCACGCACAACTGATGAATATTTTTCGTTCGATCTCGATATAAGAGAGGAATTCAGTCTATCGCGTGAAATCCACTGATTGATATGATTGGTGTAACCGAAAAGGAATTTGTGTGACTGAAATCGCCTTATAAAGATATTGTTTTTGAGGTTTGGTTTTCATGGGAATTTTTATAGGAGAGAGAGACATTGTGGGTAAAAGTTTTTTCTAGGGCAGAAGTTAGTAGTCTCTAACGAAGTCTCATCATTTTACTTGAAAAAAACGATGTGACAAACAGACAATTTATTCTTCGTTATAAATAGAGCCCGGAAATTTAGGCACTAGAAATAGTCAAAATAGGCAGGCAAAAAAGACACTAAAAAGACCTGAAATAAGCACAACAAAAGACATTTATAATTAATGGGAAAAAAGCAGGGCTGGTCCAATTAATCGATTTATCGGGTCTATTGATCGCAGTTAAAAATTTTAGTTGAGCTAATCGACTCGATCAATTAAAATTTTTATCAAAAGTTTGTGAATTGACTTGATTTTTTTTTGTGTTTGAAAAATTTCAAAAAGTCGATCAGATATCTATAAATTATGTACATGTACATAACATATTGAATGACCATAGATGCCGGAACCTAGGGCTGAGGCTATTTGAGGATCCCCAATAAATTTTGTAAGAGGGCTGAGTTCTCTCTCTTCTCTCTCTCTTTCCTCCCCCCCCCCCTAATAATTTCTGAAAAACAATGCAATACACCCCTCCCTCTTCTGCGTACGTCCCGTATATACGGGACATCCAGCAACTTTCAACCTCCCCCAATGTTTTCTTCATGTGTTGGTGCATCTGTAAGTGACCATATCTAAAATAATTGAATCAATATAGTTTGATCAAATTGTTCTACAAGTCGATTCAACGAAAACTGATGGTTTCACTTTCAAATTGAGTTTGATAGGAGTTTTAGAAAAAGCAAGACCAAAAATTTATTGTCTCCACTATGAACAGTAGTGTTTTTCAAGGAAACATTTTACTTTCTGGATATTATGCTGAGGTGAACTCGGAAAGAAAAGTCATCTTGTTTCCGCCGGGACTCGAATCCAGGCCCTCTTGCATACCGGGCAAGTATGCCACCATCTACACCACTGGAGACACGACCCTGCCTTCCTTATTTCACGCACTGTGGCGTGAAGCACTGAAGTAGAGACACACACATTAGAGTAGCCCCTCTTAACTTCAGGAATTGGCCCCCCAGGTGGGACGGTTTAGAGAGATAGATGGCTTTTTCTCAGCCCAATATATCAAGGAAGTAGTGTTTTTCTTATTCTTTCTTGGCGAAGCATCAGCTCCTCTTCTCTCATGTACCATTTCAGAGTAGTTTCTAGGAAAACAAGCAACACTATGATCGAAATTAGTTTCGAAATCAGTGAATAACCTAAAATAACCGATTTGAAAAAAAACGACAAGATCCAAGTGAAGAAATTACAGGTTTTGGCAAAATTTTGAAGGAAAACCAAGTAACAGTATGATCAATCAAAACTAGTTTCGAAATCAGTGACTAACCTAAATTAATCGATTTTTGTGGGAAAAAAAAAACCACAAGATCCAAATGAAGAAATTAAAGGTTTTAACAAAGTATGTTCAGTATACGAGTATTAAATTGCTTCAAGTGGCAACCTTAATTTCTTAGTCTATTCTTATACTGGCTTATACCTAGCGAATAGATGCTTGAAATGAATAAATTACATTTTTATAGCATCAATTAATAATATATAATTACGAAAAATATTCGATTAAAATCGATTACAAATTTTTTATTAACCAGTTAAAAATTTTAATCGATTCCCAGCTTTTGGTTTACGGAAAATTAACCACCAACAATTCACCGACAACAGTTTGACAAGAGTCAGCGAGCCAGTAAGTGAGCGAGAAATGCTCGAGTGAGTGAATCAGTAAATGATACAGTGATTAGTGAGTGAGTTACAGAGTGGTTAGTGTTGGTGACTGAGTAAACTAGTGAGTGTACGACCTGGATCATAGTTCCCCCATAATTTTTGTTGCCCACACATCGCCCCCTTCTTCAGAAATATTTTTCTCTCATCGTCCGCAACTCAAGCGTACTCATAGGATTCTGTTATACATGTTATACCAGTAGCTTCTATCGCCCCCTGGGAAATTCCATCGCCCACGGGGGGCGATATTGCCCACTTTAGGAAACACTGACCTAGAGAATGAGTATCATGATGAGCGACCCAGTGGTAGACTGAGGGATCTACTGAATGAGCAAGTGACAGAATGAGTGACCTAGTGATTGAGTGCGTGATCTGGTAATTGAGTGCGTGTAACAGAGCGAGCGACTTAACTTAGTCAGGGAATAACAGAGTGGGAGCTCTAGTGAGTTGGTGATAGAATGGGTGAACTTGTGAATAAATGACGAAGTGAGCGAACTAGTGAGTAAGTGAGTGACCTAGGGAGCTATTGAATGATCTAGAGATCAAGTGAGTGACCGGCGGAGAGAGTAATCGAGGGCATAGTAAGAGACATTGAGTGAGTGGTGTATGAAATACGTGAATGACCTGGTGAGCAAGTTAGTGACCTAGTGAGGTGAGTGAGTGATATAATGAGCAACCTAGTGCGTGAGTGATATAATGAGCAACCGAGTGAGTGATGGAATGAGCTACCTAGTGATTGACTGATTGAACTTGTGAGTGAGCGAGAGCAAGCTAGCTAACTATATATATAGATACAGTATATATGTGTGTGTGTGTATACAGTAGAATCTCGTTTTAACGAATGCCGTTATAGCGGAAATCTCGTTTTAACGAACACTTTTTTCAATCCTCCAAATAAGTTTACATAGGAAAAATGCAAACAACTGGAATTCCTATATAACAAAATTTCGTTTTAACGAAGTGATTTCTCCGGTTTCTTGGAGTTCTTTATAACGGGATTCGACTGTAGTGACACACACACAAGCCGGCTTCACTCATTCGCTCACTCGTCCAATTGCTCACTCGATCATTCATTCACTCACATCGACCTGATGCCGGTGAATTTTCCAAAGGGTGAATTGTTGTCGGTGAATTTTCCGTTTTGCCGTAATTCTTGTTCAACACTGTTTCTTGTTAATGGACATCTCTTTTTCACGTTTTTCGGTACATCTCTTTTCCAAAGATGCACGAGCAGGGATTGCTGGATCCGGGAATTTCGTACATGATAGTCAGTGACGGATGGGGACCCGATACACGATTCGCAGAAGAACCTCAGCCCGTGCACTACCAGGTAGACATCCTGACTTTGATTCTGAGGAGGAACATCTCCAGGGATTTCAACGAACTCCTAATGAACGTTAGCGGAGCAATCATATCCCGCCTCCGCGAATCGAGATTATTAGGACAGGACTCGGTAAGATACTGAACACGTGATTCTAGTTAATTCGATCCAGAACTGCGAAATATGCCTGAATGAGAACTCATTAAAATCGTTCAGGTAATTAATCAATTTTCTTTTCTGTTTCGAACAGGAGCAGTCACCTATATTCAGAGAAGATATGTTCGTCGCTGCTGCCGCGTCCAGTTGCGTAGAGGCGGCTGACATCTTGTCGAGTGATGCGCAGAAGGAAACGTGCCTCTCTTCAAATCTAACACTGGAATACAGCAATAATTTCACGGCTATCGTCATGGTAAATTCACTTGGAATTTTTCTGTTATTCATTTCTGTAGAAATAGGGGCCGTCTTAACAGCATCATTGGGGGGCCCCCGGGCAAGACGATTTCCTGCCTCCCTCTTACCAGGCTGGAAGTACCAGTCTACCATTTACACATCAAGGGTCTACTCAACCTTTTGGAGAGTGCGGGCGTTTTCATTGGTGGTTCGTAAACTCGTGTCGCGTGCCACTTCATTAATTTGGAAAGGGCGGATTTGTGCTAGAGTGATATGGAAATGCGCTTCAGGTAACTAAAGTAGAGGTCATAGTGACGGACTCGCATCGCGAGGTCCCCCCCGAAACCAACCATGACTTTCGCTCTGTCCCCATAGGGGATATAAGCTGGTTCTGGTGAGAGCCGATCTCCTCGTGAGAAAGTCTCGCCACAGAGAGCAACAGGCCTATAAACGGTACAAATATTCAATCCTTACACTTCACTTCTAAAATATAGATGGCAGCACTGCAAAAATCTGACACGACACTAGATATGCACTCAGATTGTTAGGTACACACACTTACACTTCCGCCACAACTCATTAGGTAGTAAATTGCCCATGGCGATAGACCTGAGTAGTGATCGGTTTGAAAGAAAGATAGAAAGTCATACTATATATATAAAGTTATACTTAACTGCGCCACATTTCCCATGAGTGATCTGTAAATGTACCACGGACTCCTTGCATGATGCGGAACTGCGCCGCAGGTCGCTAAAGTGATCCGGAAGTGGTATCCACAGTGAAATACCGCATTGTTTAACCCATAGTTTCCCAACCTTTTCGCCCCCTTCTTCGGAAATTTTTTTCTCAAATCGCCCACAAGGATCCTATGTTATACCCGTAGCTTCTACCGCCCTCCCCCCGGAACATTACATCGCCCCCAAGGGGACGTTAACACTCACGTTGGGAATCACTGGTTTAACCGAACAATAATTGTTTGAACAATATGTGATTCAGTTAATTTTCACAATATTTGGGTTGAGCTCGCGGGCCACTTCAGATGACACTGAGGGCCACATTTAGCCCCCGGGCCATTCGTTAAGCATGCATGATTCGCATATACAGTCGATCCCGCTTATAACGTTCTCATTTAAACGTTTTCCCGCTTGGTACGACTTATTTTGGTGATCCCAACTGTTTCTCATTAAGATTTCCCGTTTAAAGCGTTTCCCACTTACAACGTTTTTTATGACAGTTTTTTTTGAAAAACGTTACAAGCGGGATCCACTGCCTATACTATATCTCATTATCATGGGAACCCATTCACAAATGTTTTAAGACGGCCCTGCATAGAGAGAGCTGTTTCTTCAGATATTATCCAAGATACAATCGATCCAACTTTTTCACCCATCAAGGAAAACCTGCGAATCAAAAAGGCTTCATCGGACTCGATATTCTACGAATTGATGAGGAACTTCCCAGTGACGAGTCGCTCAGAAATCTTCAAGCCGATCGCCCTTTGGTCAGCGAGTTCTTCGCCTCGCATCCAGTACCTGACTTCTGAAACGGACGTTCTGTTCGCGCACAGGACGCTCAAATTGGCGATTCCTTTCGTGAGTATGAATCTCTGAATACCATCACGTGACTATCGATTGGTCGTTCTTATTCGGAGTGATCAAATGAAATGGTGACGAGCTGCTGCTGTAGATAGATACGTAGGAAGCATACCGTGCCTGGAGAATTCGTCGCTGGAAAAAATTCACCAACAATTCACCGCCATGTTGTTCAACAACAATTCACCTCTGGGAAAATTCACCAACATCAGTTCGACATGAAAGAATGAATGCTCGCGTTAGCACGTGAACGAATGAGTGAAACTGGCCTGTCACTAAATCTAGCTTACTCTCGCTCACAAGGTCACTCAGTCAATCACTGGTAGCTCATTCTATCCCTCACTCACTAGGTAGTTCATTCTATCACTCACTCACTGGACCACTGATCCTGGACCACTGAGATCCTTGAACACGTGGACAACAGTCGATGATATTTTGGCATTGCAACGCCTTTATCGTACCATTAAGAAAAAGCGTTCTTGGAATATTGACTGCGAGAGTTTTATTACTACTTCTACTACAGTCGAATCCCGTATTAACGAATACCGTTATGCCGAAAATCTCGTTTTAACGAACACTTTTCTAATCCCCCAGATAAGTTTACGCAGTGACATTTTTAAATAACCTGGAATATATACCTGGTTATAACGAAGTGGTTTCTATGGTCTCTTGGATATACCACATGATGTTGGAATGTGCGTGTCCGTGTTCTGAACCTAACGTGAAGCTTGTTTATGTGTAATGCTTGTTATAGTGCTGCCATCTATTTTAAGAACTGTGAGTGTAATGATTGAAAATTTTACCGTTGTAGGCCTGACGCTCTCTGTGTTTTTAACGCGCTTTTTAACCGGGCAGATCGGCTAGCATTTGCGCCTCGAAGTTAGAAACCATGGAAAACCTACTTCAGTCGACAGTAGCGACGGTTGGGTTCGAACTCTGATCCTCGCGATGCGAGTCCGTTACTACGACTACCACAGTGTTTTATAACTGCATGATAATGTGACACCCCCCACTCCATCCCACATATATTCCAGAGTAGAGAACAAATCTTCTACCACATTTCCATTACGCCCGCATTTTATTCGAAGTGCTACAACCGCACACCAACTCAGGTCATGAAGCCATACGGCAATTTCCAACCGATGGAGTTGGGTGGGAACTGAAGGCATCCATCTAGCAGTGGTCGCCCTAGGCTTGGTAGGTAAAGAACTTAGTTCATCGCCGGATCAAACTCGTGGATCCTGATGGTAACCTTCGTGGTGGAAGACGAGCATCTTACCATTGTACCTTAATATTGCCACCTGCACGCTATCTATCTAGATCTCTCCCTCTCTCTCTCTCTCTCTCTCTCTCTCTATATATATATATATATATATATATATATATATCCCTCCTCTATCTTCTCTCTATGACCCTCTTTACTTCTCTCTCAATCCTTGCTTCGGACATTGATTTGAAGAACCTTGTGAAGAACTGGTTGCGTTCACATCCCAGAGCCAATCGTAGTATGACCTTCTTCGAGAAGGTCATACTACGATTTTACGAAACAATTTTACCCATGCCTTCAGCCCCCAACGCGGTTACTTTTACCTGGTACTGCACGGACGCGTATTTTATCGTCGGGGATCTCGTCACCTCGCCATTTGATCAACCCTAAATGCAAATATGATGATATA
Organism: Pholcus phalangioides; assembly: GCF_987345545.1. NCBI lineage: Eukaryota > Metazoa > Arthropoda > Arachnida > Araneae > Pholcidae > Pholcus > Pholcus phalangioides. Next base: position 36,734,028 of record NW_028301597.1, read on the forward strand.
CAAACACGGAGAAGCTGGATTGGTCAGCGCTAATTCGGATATTTCCTCTCTTATGTTTGTCAATAGATACCTCCATACACGATTTCTAAAGGAAACAAAACGGGAGAGCTTTCTGCTGGTGCTTTGAATCAAGTCTTCGAATACATGTCTAGTTATCTGGACTGCAGGTATGTAGCGGCCAAATCACATTTGGGTGATGGCCAAGTGAATGCAAGGCCAATCACTTGATGGCATTATCAAACAGTATTTAACGCATCGACTATATTGAAATCAGTTTTTCGAGACAAAACAGATTCATAAACACGTCTACACTAAGCGTCTTCAACCTTTTGCTCGAACTTGAAGCACCTAATAGTGTCCGATTTCGTGTTTGAAGTCTTAATCAACCCCCCCCCCCCACCCCAATTTACTTTCCATACGGGTACACCTCTTCTGTTGCTGAGCATAAACGGTATCGTGCCTCGGGAAAAAGTTGAGGACTCCTTTTCTAACCTGAAGTGAAATTTCATAATGGCATCCAGTGTTTATGCTCAGATCACGAACCGCGAACTATTAACATACATTATACCATTGAACACGCCAATCGGCGCCTATTTAAAACTTTTACTGAGGCATCATCGACAGGCCCACTCGAATAAAGTCTGATTACATTGATCTTCACTGATGCTGCGGTACATTATCAAAACTGACGGATGCCTAGGAATTTTCTGTTTCTGAGGCGAAGATGGACATTTGAGAAGAAGAGAAGAAGGAGGGATGACCGTGTGTCGATCCGCTGTCACACCTGTTCGTCCTCGTCATCAACGTGGATGAGAGCCCTGAGCTCGTCGTCTCGTTCGATCGCCATCTTGAGGTCCAGCTGGGTCACCAGTGGGCTCGACTGCTTGGTGCGTTCCCTCGCGGCGTTCGCCGAGAGTTCGGCGAGCTCGGTGGCCACGTACTCCAGCACGGCTGTCACATAGATGGCGGTCTTCGGGTCGACTTCACCCTTGTAGACGTTCTTCAGGTTCTTGAGGACGATGCCGGCGTCTATCCGTTGCCTGTACGTGTGGTGGGGATGTCCTTCGGGATCTCCATGCGTCACATGGTCGCCGGAAACCGAGGCTCTGGTCGTGGACGCCGTCGACGCCGCCTTCTTCTTCTTCCCTGCTGCGGTGGATGCGGCTTTCTGGGGTTTTTTTGCTTTCGTCATGATGTTTCCTCACTTAATAAATTTGATTCACGCAAACTGTTTCTATGAATAATTAGACCCTCTTCTTAAAAAAACACGACTATTAGCTGCGAAGACTACTTAGATAATGACAAACTTCCTTGTTCGTTCTAAGGAACGTGATGAGATCGCGATCTCCTACATAGCTCGTAGATCTAACAGTTGTTACCTTCCTACGAACAAATCGATGCCTTTCAAGCGGCCATCACAACACTTGTCTGCAGATTCTTGTAATTATTACATCACCGAAATGAAAAAATGTTTCGTGAACATCCCTTACCCCTTGATTTACCCAAGCCCGGATCCAGAAGGTGGGAGGGTGATGTGGGCAATCACCCCCTCCCAAGAGTCTTATAATATGGGAGAAAATTGTTTGTCCCGTAAAATACGGGTGGATCCAATCCACCTACGCAGTAAGTCGCTTCTCCGAAACAACGCCCTTGATCCGCCCCATTCGCAGCTGAAGACGTCTTACTCGGCTTCATTCAGAGCTGAAGATATCTGCCTCATCTTCATTAGCAGCTGAACATATCTGCCTCTGCTTCATTCGCAGCTGATGATGTATTACCTCGGCTCATTTGCGGCTGATGATGTATTACCTCGCTCCATTCGCAACTAAATATGCCTACCTTCACTCAGGCATGAATCAGGGAGGAGGATAAGAATGATCGCCCCTCTCTCCCAAGAGCCAAATAATATAGGAAAGATTGCTGTCCTGTAATATACGGTACGATTCAACGAACTCACATAATTCACTCCTTCCTACACATTGGACTGGATCCGCGATTCATATCTTAGATGTACCGCAAAAAAACTGGCTGATTCAAATTATGCGCCCACGGGAACCTGTTCCCTCTTCTACTCTCATCTTTTTTTCTTCCATTTCCCATATGTTAATACCACTTTTAGAGATTTATCTCTGCTAGTTCAAATATAAATTGTCCCAAAAGTACAATATTTGCTGAGATATTTCAATTTCATAATCAGAGAAAAATGGGAAAGAATTGATTCTGTTCTTCCCCTTTTCTCGGTTTTTTGTATTCAAATATCTCAGCAAATATTGCTCTTGAAACCATGGGATTTGTTTGCTTGTTGGCCTCAGGAGAAACAGGGCAACAACTTCCTAATTCGAAGTTAGAGGACGAGGCATAAACTAAAAATACTGTATTTTCACTTTTGAAGCTGGTACAGAAAAGAGGGGGGGGGAAAGAAATATCTTCCGTTCTTATCATAGGGTTACAATGAAGCTTCACGATGATGGGAAAAGAGATTTAAAAAAATAGTGAAAGCTGGAATGAATTTCTCTTTCATTTACGTTAGGACGAAATATCTCGTCCATGATCGTGACGGGGTTAAATACGCATTCCTTGACTAGTCAATATATGATGGAGTGGCTTCCAACTCGTACCCCTGGTTGCTAACCACTGATATGAGAAATAGACATTTTATTCTTCAGACAATGAAATTTCTCAAAGTTTTCGAATAAAATATTGATTTTTTGAATGGATATACGACTGTGGAGTGATCTAAGATCACTGTGTTCAATCATATATCATTTAATAACCAATCACACAGTGCGCGTAGTTAAGTCCTCGAGCCGCCAATTACTGGCGAAGCGTTGATCCTAGAGCATGGACGGAGATACGGGGCACCAGCGGATACCCCCCATACGGAGATACCCCAGCATCAAAGGTGAAGTCGATAGATCTAATTCATATATGTATAGATGAATCGACATCATCATCTTGTCCCCCCCCCCCCAGACCTCCAAGTCTATCTCCGCCTATGTCCTAGAGAGAGAGAGAGGTATACTTCCAATTACCTCAGATACGTCATTCATATTGTGAGGGGTTGTATTTAGTTCTTCAAATAAAAACAATTTACTTTTTATACGAACACTTGGTGCTGAAAAAAACCCCAATTATAAAGTTGGTGGCTTGTCTCTTTTGGAGCCAACAAAGGAAATTCCTCGTTTCCAAGTGAATTCACTGAGATATTTGAATAAAAATATAGCACAAACAGGAAAATACACCACAAACTAACGGGAAATGTTTCCCCTCCCCCCCCCAATTTTTCTCCATTTTTGAATTCAAATATCTCAGTGAATAAGTTTGAACGTGGAATTTCTTTTGTAGGGCTCAAGAGAGGCAACTTTCTAATTGGATTTTTGAGCACAGGGTGTGTTCCTTTATAAAGTTAATTTTTTTATTTTAATAACTATACAACCCCTTGCAATATGAATGACGGATCTGAAGTCCACACGTTATTTGGATACTTTTTCCTAATTGGAAGTACGCGTCTAGAATCAACGATTTACCAGTAATTTGCGGTTCGAGGAGGTAGCTATGCATCCTGTACAACAGAAGTCTTCAACCTTTTTCCAGTCGCGATCACTGCCTGTACCCATCATGAAAAGAAGAGCACCCTTACAGGAAGTTTCACATACGAATGCATAAAATGAAGATGATTTCAATCCTCGAATGCAATTGCTCCAAGGTGTTCAGTTGGAACGTTGATCAAGTGCTCGCGAGCATGAAATCGGACACGAGCATCGAGCACCCTGAGTACTTCAGGGAGCACCACCGTGGTGCTCGCGAGTAACGGGTTGAAGATGCCTGCTGTATAATATTGAAAATTGCATTGATGCGGGACATGGGATTGTTATGCAGGTTATTCATTTTGCCTAAAGGTACGAATTGTTCTCACCAATCGACAACGAATGGGGCTCACAATTACCGGACGGGACATGGACTGGAACAGTAGGGATGTTACTCAATAGGGTGAGTGTACAAAGTTTGTCATTGACTTTTCGTACCATGTTTGTTGTGTTGTGCGTTCATGTTTTTAAACCTATGCATCGAAAGCTTTGTAAAACTCTTCCTCCCTCCGTCTTTCTAAATAATAATTATTGTCATCATTAAATCTTACACAGACTGTGGATCTGGTTCCATTTCTTGGCATCACGAGAGGCAGGAGTGAGATTTTGGATTTCTCCGAACCAGTGATGACAACAGCTTCAGCAATCCTAGTTCGCAAGCCACGAGAACCTCCAAGGGCTTTCATTTTTCTCCGGCCATTTTCGCAGGGTGTAAGTGTCGATTTTTTTCTCTTTCATAAAGAAATCAAGTCAGAGACACCCTTAGGGGGTGTGCAACTGGTGCGGTTGCTGCGGGCCCCACGTTTTGAGCCGAGGGGGGGGGGGTGGGGTCACATTTGCGATAATGATAACTTCTTTCATAAATTCTGTGGTTATTTCATTCAAAAATGTTGCATTTTCATAAAAAAAATTCTGGGGTTATTTCTTTCATAAAAATTCTGAATGGCCGTCCATTTTTGACTTTTGAATTTTCATCTAGAAAGAAATAATTCTAGAATTTTTTTCCTGAATTTTCACCCATTCTGGAATTCCGAATTTTTATCTATTCTGAATTGTCATCCATTCCAGAATTCTACATCGTCATCTAGAAAGAAGTAATTATGGATTTTTTTGCTGCATCTTCATCTGGAAAGAAATAGTTCTGGGATTATTTCATAAATTCTGAATTTATCTTCCGTCACTTTTGGAATTCTGAATTTTCATCATTTTTAGAGAGAATTCTGAATTTTCATCCTTTCTAGAGAGAATTCTGCATTTTCATAATTTTTAGAGAGAATTCTGCATTTTCATCATTTTTAGAGAGAATTCTGCATTTTCATCAGTTTTAGAGAGAATTCTGCATTTTCATCATTTTTAGAGAGAATTCTGAATTTTCATCCTTTCTAGAGAGAATTCTGCATTTTCATCATTTTTAGAGAGAATTCTGAATTTTCATCCTTTCTAGAGAGAACTCTGAATTTTCATCCTTTCTAGAGAGAATTCTGAATTTTCATCCTTTCTAGAGAGAATTCTGCATTTTCATCATTTTTAGAGAGAATTCTGAATTTTCATCCTTTCTAGAGAGAATTCTGCATTTTCATCATTTTTATAGAGAATTCTGCATTTTCATCATTTTTAGAGAGAATTCTGCATTTTCATCCTTTCTAGAGAGAATTCTGCATTTTCATCATTTTTAGAGAGAATTCTGAATTTTCATCCTTTCTAGAGAGAATTCTGCATTTTCATCATTTTTAGAGAGAATTCTGCATTTTCATCATTTTTAGAGAGAATTCTGAATTTTCATCCTTTCTAGAGAGAATTCTGCATTTTCATCAGTTTTAGAGAGAACTCTGCATTTTCATCATTTTTAGAGAGAATTCTGAATTTTCATCCTTTCTAGAGAGAATTCTGCATTTTCATCATTTTTATAGAGAATTCTGCATTTTCATCATTTTTAGAGAGAATTCTGCATTTTCATCCTTTCTAGAGAGAATTCTGCATTTTCATCATTTTTAGAGAGAATTCTGAATTTTCATCCTTTCTAGAGAGAATTCTGCATTTTCATCATTTTTATAGAGAATTCTGCATTTTCATCATTTTTAGAGAGAATTCTGCATTTTCATCATTTTTAGAGAGAATTCTGCATTTTCATCCTTTCTAGAGAGAATTCTGCATTTTCATCATTTTTAGAGAGAATTCTGAATTTTCATCCTTTCTAGAGAGAATTCTGCATTTTCATCATTTTTATAGAGAATTCTGCATTTTCATCATTTTTAGAGAGAATTCTGCATTTTCATAATTTTTAGAGAGAATTCTGCATTTTCATCCTTTCTAGAGAGAATTCTGCATTTTCATCATTTTTAGAGAGAATTCTGCATTTTCATAATTTTTAGAGAGAATTCTGCATTTTCATCAGTTTTAGAGAGAATTCTGCATTTTCATCATTTTTAGAGAGAATTCTGAATTTTCATCCTTTCTAGAGAGAACTCTGCATTTTCATCATTTTTAGAGAGAATTCTGAATTTTCATCCTTTCTAGAGAGAATTCTGCATTTTCATCATTTTTATAGAGAATTCTGCATTTTCATCATTTTTAGAGAGAATTCTGCATTTTCGTCCTTTCTAGAGAGAATTCTGCATTTTCATCATTTTTAGAGAGAATTCTGAATTTTCATCCTTTCTAGAGAGAATTCTGCATTTTCATCATTTTTAGAGAGAATTCTGAATTTTCATCGATTCTGAAATTAGTTTTTTCAGTTACTCTGAATTATCATTGAATTATTTCTTTTCCTTCTGAATTTTCATCGATTCTGAAATTATTTTTTTCAGTTATTCTGAATTTTCATCGATTCTGAAATTATTTTTTTCAGTTATTCTGAATTTTCATCGATTCTGAAATTATTTTTTTCAGTTATTCTGAATTTTCATCGATTCTGAAATTATTTTTTTCAGTTATTCTGAATTTTCATCGATTCTGAAATTATTTTTTTCAGTTATTCTGAATTTTCATCGATTCTGAAATTATTTTTTTCAGTTATTCTGAATTTTCATCGATTCTGAAATTATTTTTTTCAGTTATTCTGAATTTTCATCGATTCTGAAATTATTTTTTTCAGTTATTCTGAATTTTCATCGATTCTGAAATTATTTTTTTCAGTTATTCTGAATTATCATTGAATTATTTCTTTTCCTTCTGAATTTTCATGGGTTCTGGAATTATCTCTGTCAGTTAATTTTCTTATTTTCGATCTCTCGATTCTGAATTTTCATTAGTTCTCCGGCAAAAAAAATTTCTTTCATAAAGTTCTAATTTTATTTGGTTTGGAACTATTTCTTCTATCAGTTTAAAATTTTCTTCATTCAATTTTGTTGTTGTGTTGTCAATTTCCATTTAATTGTGTCAAAAATTTTCAGCATTCCTGTGTATTTTGCAATAACGTATGGGTTTTTTAATGCTGATTCCATTTCCAACAGAATATATAAAATCGGGACTAAGGAGCTCTGCTAATATTTTCGCACCGAGCCCCGCGTATGGTAAGGGCGGCGCCCTGAATCAATCCTCAAAAAGATTACCTGAAAATATGTATTAGGTTCCCCCCACCCCCGTCTGAATGAAATCTTGTTCCCATGTCTACGCCCCCACCCCTTCTCAAGTTGACTGAATTGATTCCACAGTAGCAAAATGAATGGAATATTAAAAATAGGAAAGAATAACTCGATCCCAAACAAAAAAATTCATTAACTTAAGGGCTCGTGTACGACTCAGTAAAGTAAGCAATTTGCCCCATTGGCGCACCTATTAAACGACACCTAAAAAGATAATAATGACGATCAGGAGCTTATTTACAGGAGGGAGTGGCCAAGTTTGAAAGGGCGACAAATTTGAGGGATGAGTGGTCAAGTAAATAAGAATGGGGTGAGACAACAGAATTTATGTGAGTGAACCAATCAGTTTGCAAGCACACGAGCTTCCAAAACAGTGTACAAGCATATAAGTAACTAAAGATCCAGGCCGATGAATGCCCGAAATAGTGGCCTAAAGCAGTGGTTCTCAAACTTTGGAAGCCTACGGCCCGATTGATTTATTTTTTGGAGAGGAAAGTCCGGTCATACAATGCAACTAATGTGAAATAAATGGGAAAAAAATGAAACAGTGAATCACTCATGTCCCGGTTTGACTGATGTTAGGACACTGTACTGGGCCGTGACCCAGCTATTGAGAAACACTGAACTAAAGCGTGTGCAAGCATGTGAGCACCCAAAACAGTGTGCTAGGCATGTAAGTGATAAAAAAGAATGTCCTACAGATAGAAGGCCCAGATCATTGAGCGACCAAAAATGTGACTTGCAGAGTGTTCAAGAATAGGAATGGCTAAAAGTGTGTGTAAGCATGGAAGTGACTTTGAGAGTGAGTGTCCAAGTCAGTGAACGACCAAGAAAGTGTGCAAGCATGTGAGTGAGTGACGGTAAGAGCGACTAAGAGCGTGTGCAAGCATGTTAGAGATTGAAACAGACTCTCAAGCCTGTGAACAATCGAAAGAGTGATATGGGGAATGGCCATATCAGTGAGTGATCAAAAGTGACCTGGAGAGAGTGTATGAGCATAGGAGAAACCAAAAAGTTGACCTAGAGAGTGTGTGTAAGCATGGGAATGGGAGTGAAATAGGGAGTGAGGAACCAGGCCAGTGAACGACCAAAACAGTGACCAAAAAAAAAGACCAAGAAGGTGTTCAAGGGCATGGTAGTGACCAAAACAGTGACTTAGACATAGAGACGTATTTACAGGGGCCGGGTCTAAGGGGGCTATAGCCCAGGACGGTTAATTTGAAGAGTGAGTAGAGTCAAGAAGATACTGGACTAGAATGGGAGTAGGGCAGCAAAATTTGTGCAGCCAATAGGTAACGAAACAGTAAATCCACCTCCGATGATAACACGAAACACAATTTTCAGTCATTTTCAAACGTATATCTACATTATATTTATGAATTTAATATATAACTTGCTTAAAACAGAGTACTTATAACGTATACTGTATACACTTTTTTTAATGTGAATATCTAGGCTTGGGTATGCATCATTCTGTCTGTACCATTCATGGGTTCTGCTTTGTATCTGGTGAACCAAAAAAGTGAAAGCTTCAACGCATACTGGGGGAAAACCCCGAAAAGAACTGGCTTATTTCTCGTAGGAAACTGTATTTGGTACTGCTATGGATCCATACTCCAACAAGGTGAGAACTGCATATGCGTGTTATGATGGGGGGGGGGGGGGGTTCCCACAACAGCATTCCAGTGAAAAAATTTTTATTTCCCCAATTTTAGGTTAATGGATTGTGTGAGAAATTTCTCAACGTTAACCTTCCTATAACAAGAAATAATTGCATGTACTCTATTACGTATCTCTATCATGATTAAATTACACTAATAAGAAATTCTTTACAAGAATTGGTTATGGCTGGCAATATAATTAAATAATTGTTGTTTTTCACAAAAATTTTTGAGTTTTGGTTCATTTTTTTTTTTTTTACCAAAGATTCGTTGATGCGTTCTCTCATTTGCAGTTGTGAGGACCCCTAGTATAAGTTATGTCGATTCGCATTCGAGTACGTTATAGCAAATCCTTGATTTTTAATTTTTAAGAAGGAAAAAAGTATCAGTGGCATCGGAGCCGGGGGTGCTCCAGCACCTACAAATTTTTCTATATGTTGCAGCAGACCACCCCAGAATTTATTCAAAAATCGTGCGTAAAATTCAAGTCGAGCACCCACAAGACTAAAACACTTCAGACGTTCCTGAAAAATATCACTGGCGTACGCAAAAGCCCTCCCCCCCTTTCATTTGAGCTGTTATGTTATTGTTTTTCTGGTTTTTTTTCGAAATTTCAAAAATGGAAACCCCCCCCCCCCCCATCCTTGAAAAAATTCTGTGCACGCCTATTAAAAAAGGATCACAATAAAATTCTCAATTGCTCATGTGTTTCAGGTGGAGTGCACCTTCCGAAAAGCTCCAGCGCTCGCATTCTAGTCAGCTTCTGGTGGATGTTTGTGATGATAGTTATGGCTACTTACAGCGGCAATTTGATCGCTTTCCTCACTTTCCCGGAAACTGACTGGAAAGTAAAGTCCTTAGACGATCTGGCGAGGGACAGATCTATTGTTATTTACCTGAAGAGGGGATCACCTTTACACGCCGAAATAAGCCACGTAAGTTGCGATTCGTTACCAATTCGTATTCGTAGTTTTGAATCATGTTTAGACATTCTACGATGATCAGTTTATTTGCGTGATTGACTCATTGCATCCTGTAGGAACGTATACAGAAAGTCCTGTAAGTCTTAATTTGGCCTTTATCTCATTAACCGTTTGTCACAGAGGTTCTAATTTAAAAATGTACTCAAACGTGTGTTTAGGAATCATTCTGTACCAGTTTCGAGAGTTAAAATATAGTGTGTCATAAAATTAAAGTTTAAATTTTTTTACGGTCCTCCTTCCCCCTATTTTCCAATTACAAAGTTGTTGCCAGTCCATCCTGAGACCAACAAGGAAAACATTAATGTTTCTAAGTGCAATATTCGCAGAGATGTATTCATATTCAAACATCGGAGTAAACTTTTGAAAGAACATTCATTAATTCAAACCGAGCACATAGACAATTTTTAGTTGTGCCGGAAGTGTGAGTGCCCCCCCCCCCTCCCCGAATCCATTGGGTCCCCCGATCTCCTGGAAACCGAGACTCCTGGACAAAGCCGTGAAAACTATTATACTTATATAAATAGACATATATATAGTACACACACATGACAACCCAAGGTGAAACCAGTCGTATTATGTGCTGTGCGGTCGTAGAGGCAACGTGTGGGACTCACATCGTGAAAATCCAGGTTCCAACGCAGTTGGCGGCACAGTGGTTGATTTTCTGCAGTTTTCCAACTTCAAGGTGCGAATACGAATCGGTGTCGCATTTGGAAGACATACGGCAGCATCAGCAATAAAACGAAACAAGCAAAACTCTGACAATATAAATACGTTTATGACCATGTATACACATACACTCACACAAAACGTTCTGACAATTCGTTAGAAATTCCGTAGAGGAATGTATACGAACTGCTTGTTAAAATAGTAGTATATAGTCGACTTGGGGCCGTATTCACCATGGTTTAAGCTATAGTCACAATTTTTTGATAAGAGATCGACACGGATTGGTTAAATTCAGGGTTTTAACCAATCTATGTTGATCTCTTATCCAAAAATTGTAACTACAGGTTTAAACCATGTCGGTGAATACCGCCCTCATGCGTTCAACACGTATAGCCGTTCAACGCTTGCAATAAACGACCATGCATTGTTAGATGAATATTAATCATTTAGATGTGTTGTATCACTCCTGAAAGTTCTGCCTGTGAGTTCGGAATCACTCTGTATGAATCAAAAGCAGTATCGATTATCAATTGCTGCGTAATAATTATGTATGAAATTTATTATCATCTATTGTTGCGTATGAGATCGAGTAAATACATTGACACTTTGCTTGTAAGTTAGTCGAATATATGACAGGTTTGCATTCATCTTTCCATCTGTTTTCATTATTTTTTAGGAAGTCACAACCGAAACTTTGAAACTATTACAGAAGAGGTTCGACGAAGGTATCAATGCCGAACTAATAGGCTCAGAAGATGTTTTGCCGAAAATTATCAAAGGAGAAGCTGCACTGATAGAAGATATTTACGTGCTTTACGATATCATCAACAGTGCCTACGAGAACACCGAACAGTGTGATCTCGCGATCGTTCCAGATCTTTTTCTGGAGATTTACGTGGCTATAGCGGGAAGGAAAGGCAGCCCTTACATGAAAGACATCAATAGATTGTAAGTGTACAGTTTCTCCTGTGGACCAGTGAAATTGCCAATTTTTTCTCCTGGTACGTGAGAGGTTCAGTAATGCACAGTATCTTGAAATCGAATTGAAGTACAATATACCTCTTTTGAAGATCGTGTTTGAGATAGGTGAGCCTACATCCATGTGCTCTGCGTTGTGTGCTTAAATGGTTTGCCAAAATTTCCCCCATCATTCCCATCAATGCGTACAGATACGTGCAATATTTCATTGCAAGCCAGAAACGCCCACTAGACGAACGTCTAACTTGGGAGACCCCGCCGACGATCGACACATCAAGACTTGCATAACGTCATATTCTTGAGTTTTGTATAGCGGAAGCTGTGTTGTTGCCATTGCAACCAGGTTGTGCGTGGGAAGGAAAAACAGGAAAAAAGTTCGGCAAACACTTATTTATTACCCCAAGGTCAGAGCCAGTAAGCAAATGTAGACGTACCTTTAACTACACTTACATGGAAAAAAAATTTGAGACCTAACCAATGTATATTGGTCACATTCGTCGTAACCGATGCGCTTATTGGTGGCATTTTTCAACTTTTATAAAAGAACTTTTCGAAAACTTTTGCAGTATAATGCACGCCTGTAATTGTAAAAAATGTAAAATTTTAATGTTTGTACAGTGTTATAAAAAATGCATAGTTACGTTTCAAAAGCAACCAATCGAGAGTGTGATATTACTACTTTCTACTAACCTATTCGGCCTCGTAGCCATTCCTCTAGGGAATTTCTAGCGAATTAGTTAAATGCCGTGTTATGTTGCATTATTAGTTATGTTGCGTGTGTATATGAGAAGCTTTAACGTATTCATGTTGTCAGTTGAGTTCGTTTCGTATTATAACTGGTACTGCCATCTGCTTGCGACATTTTGAAAGTGAATATAGCAAATTATCGCATTTTCGTGCTATGCAAGTATATACTGTGTTGAAGGTCTACGTGCTCTCTGCGGAAGCTTTTTAAATGGGAGGGGCCGGCTCCGACATTCGCACCTCGAAGTTGGAAAACCACAGATAACCAGCTTCAGCCGACGACCACTATGCTGCCAATGGGATTCGAACCTGGATCCTCATGGTGAGAGTTCAGTATAATGTCCACGTGACTGCACCGCGGTAGAGACAATGCTGGACAGTGCTGGCCATGGACCGCTGTGGTGGTCGAGTCGTCATAGTGACGGACTCGCATCGCACCCGGGTTTAAACCCCACTGTCACCACAGTGGTGGTCGGCTGAAGTTGGTTGTCTGTGGTTCCCAACTTCGAGTCGCAAATGCGGGCTGATCTCTTCGTTAAAAAGTTTTGCCGCAGACAGCAACAGGCCTACAACAATAGTGTTATTCAATCATGACATTTCACTCATAGTTAGAAAAACTGATGGAAACACTACACACAACAAGTATTACACAGAAACAAGATTTACGATAGGTTCACAACACATACACGCACATTCCGGCATGCAAGTGCAAATTATTCCTTTGGCTAGACATATTGCTAAGAAGACCAGACAACAGATAGACCACAAGTATTCTGGATATGTGCCCCGTGGTGTTAAACGTCCGAGAAGGTGTCCCCCACACAAGATGGATCGACGAGATCAGAAAAGTGGCTGGAGTCAACTGGATGGCCAATGTATATATACAAGGTGTTCTCTTATTGGACCTACAAACTCCGAGGGTGGTTGGTAGGCATCCAGAGGAACAAAAAATGCAGTGGAACATGGTGTCACAAGCCACGTTGAGAGGGCGAAAATCGCGAAAAACGCATGCAGACGAAAAGTGGATGTCAGTTGATCACTGAATGCGTTCGTGGGTATCCGACGTAAGCAGCGTCGCGAAACTCATGCGCTGGTGTAGGATCATGCGCTGCGGACGACGTAAATTAGCGCTATTGCGGTAGTAAGCACGTGTATCAGTTAGTTGTCTGTTTCAATAGCCCCGTTCACATGGGAAATAAAAAAAGCGGGTTTAAAACCAGCTTCAAGAATCTTCACCAGTGACTGCTTTCCATTTCTTTCCTTATGAAGGAAAAAAATCGTCAAACGGGTGCTGGATTTGTCCAGCGCTAGTAGTCACTATGGTCATGGCTACCACATCCTCGAGCAGGGCTTCTCGGTCAGACTTTTCACGGTTCCTTCTAAAGATAATTTATAGCGTGGAAAAACTAAAAAAAATAACGAGAATTGTTGCGGGCAACAGGGCTAGAGCCCTGTCAGCCCCGCCGTTGTGGGGGCCGTGTGGCTACGGTAGCGTGTTTGATAAAGCCGTCAGGTTAGAACGGAAAAGCACTGCTTAGTTTGCGCTACATCTTAGAAATTGACGTCCGTACATTTGCCAACATCGATTACGATGAGTCATTTTTCTGATTATTCAGAGGCGTTCAATGATAGAGCGTCACCCTATGTGTGAAAGATTTTTTAAATAAAAAACCTTGATCACATCACAAGCATTTTACTGCGTCTCACGTGCCAATTAGTTGATTTTCTTTTTCAAATGTGTCATTGACTTTTGTCCAACTCGATGCAATAACTATGTTCCCGAATATTTATTTCTATGTAGGATGCGTAGCCTTTGGAACGGTGGCATGATGCAGTATTGGGCAGCAAATTTCTCGGAATTGCGGAAAGAATGTAACATCATGACGGACTACAACCCACACGGTGATCGGAAGGACGTTACTTTGAACGACCTGCAAGGAGTGTTTTACTCCTTGTTCATTGGACTGGTTGTGTCTGTTGCGACAGCTTTGGCCGAAATAACGTGGAGGAGATGGAAGGATCGCAGGACAGAGAAATCGCAACGAAAACGAACTAAGAAGAAAAAGAAAAAAGAAAAGAAACATAAGAGCTCAAAGTTACATTTTCCGAATAACCGGATCACCATCTATGCAAATCACGATTATTGCCAGAAACACAAACAGTTTAAAATCCGAAACTTTGAAAACCATTTCAGTTCTCATCATTTATGAAACACGATTTTCATTAAAATGGTAAATTTCACAGTCACACAATGATGTTTTATTTTCATTTATTTTCTCATCGTTTTTATTTGTTTCTTGATACAATCAACGCGTTTGGTGATTGTAATCAATCTTTTGCAAAGGACGAAATGGACCAATATCACGAAACAGAAGGAAAGAAATCGTTTATAGTTATCGGGACTTCGGACAATGTTATAATTTTTTTCCCGTCGAAAGTGTTTTTTGCTCATTCTGAAGCTGAAAGGTTTAACCAAACTTATTTTTTCCCCTGTATGTTATAATTATCAGGCTGCAAGACTATAGACAAGGGGGGGGGGGCTAGAAGGGGTTCTCTCTCCCCTCTCTTGTTGACACACATTTCCGTACTTGATGTCGCAATCAGTCCGTAGTATTCACTGTGATCCATGTACGTGTGGAGCTGTTTTTGCAGTGGCCTTCCCATAGTGTAGACAAATGTATGACGGAAAAAGGGTGTGAGAAGCAGAAATGAAATTCCTCGGGAAGAAAAATTCTCTTTCCGGTTACAGATTCCGCGCGTGTCGAACTAGTAATGTATTTGAACTAAAGATTATGAGCGATAAATGATAGCGATTTATTGATTAACATAAATGGATATTTGTCAATTTTCTTTTAAAAACTCAAATTTGGTACTTTGGTAAATTTGAAATTGGCAATTTGGTAAATTTTAAAATATTCAAGAATCGTTTATTCAAGAAATATTCAAGAAGCTGTTAAATCAAATTTGTGATCATTGTTTGAGCTATTCTAGTTCAACAGCGAAAAACTACTTCAATTCGTTATTGTTAGTGACGAAACTAACTTACTATGTTATCACTATAAGGCCCGGATGTTGTTGCTCAAAAAATCTTAAAAAAATGCTCTAAAAATTCGAAACAAATGTCATCAAAATAATAAAACAAAGTTCTCTTGAAAAACTAAGTATATTTGAATAATCGAAAGGAAAAATTTGACAGCATCAAAATCATGCGTAAAAATTGTTTCTCAAGTTTTTCCTTTTCTTTATTCCGTTTAGATTTCATCAAAAATAAAAACATTTCTGATAAACGAGTTATAATTCGTGAATCGGTTAGGGAACAGAGGCGTTATGGCCCCCACAAGGATGTCAGGGCTCGAGACGATCTTATCATTTTTTTGTTTTTTCACAAGAAATTCAGTATTGAGAGTTCACTGTAAGAATCTGATTGGAGTCTGATTGGGGAATCGGATTGCTCTGTTACTAGATGTGGGGGGGGGGGGGCATGACTGGCGTATTAGAAGAGGGAATAGGGTTTTTTTCCAGTAAAAAAACGAAAAATGGACCCTCCTCCATCCTGAGGAAATCCTGTGTAAGCATGGCTTTGGTTAGGAAGTCAGAAAAAATATATTTTATTTTATTTTCCAACAAATTTTCAGGCATATTTTTTCATAAGTGCTCAATACACACACACACACACAATCAGTATTCATATAATTTTCTCAATCTTTTTCATTGTAAAAAAATTTGAAAAGTGAAAAAATATCGTGAAAATGCTGAAAAATGCCCCAAAACTAAAAAAAATGCCCTAACAATGAAAAAAAAGCATAAAAATGTCATAAACATCCCGGTCCTGATTATTACCATACTCCTTTTCAAACACATAAATTGCTCATAAAATTTGGCACATGAGCAATTTGTTTTCCTATTTTTTCTGCCACCAAAAAAGTTTTAAGAATAGTTAAAAAAAATGGAATGGCATATTGCAACGAATTATGTGAGAAAGAAGGAAAACAGAGATGTGTCCCGTTTTACCAATACCAGTTTACCATACATCCCGCTTGACAAATGGAGTGTATGGTTACCATGCTTACAAACGGGACTATTTTCGGATGTAGCTATCATTCGGTTATTGTTATCAGAAACCCCCAAGCCCCAATGCAATCACATGTAACGACTTGGAATGTGTAAGTAGTTTGAATATAAAAATTACAGTCGGCCCCCCGTATTTTTTTCGCGGTTAGTTTTTATTTTATTCGATTTTTTTTTTTTTTTGCAACACTCAGAAATCGTCATTCATGTATTTTGTTTACAAAATTTTAGTTGTGGATGTTTAGGATGGCTCGCAAATGATGACATTACTGTCATCACTAGAGCCGTGACAGCTCCCAGGAGAGGAAATAGTCACCTCAGGTTGGATTAACCTTTGGCGAAATGGGCGCTAAAGGATTCAGAGCCAACTGAACAGACTATAAAAGGCATTGTCACGTTAGCGAAACAGGTGGGTGGAGAAGGGTTCAATGTGATATGGATACAGAGGAAGTCGAACAGCTAATTAATAGCAATTCAGAAGAGGAATTAATGCAGTTAACTGCTCCTGAAACTGAAGCGGTACCAGATGAAGAAGTAGAAGACAAGTTCACCATGAGTACATAGTGGAAGGGCTTCACACGTTCAAATCAGCAGTAGATTGTTTTCATGGCATAGTTCCCCTCTACGGTAGGCTCTTCGCATGTAGAAAAATTGGTAGAGGAAGCCATGTCATCATATTCATTGATGATGTGAAGAAGAAACGGCAAACAAAAATCACAATTTTCTTTCAGGAAACATCGCCAACAATCCCTTCACTCTCTTTTACATTCCCTTATACCTCTGCGTTACCCTGCTCTTCTCATACTGTTCAATAAACGAGATATACAAGAAAAAAACTATAGTTTCGATTATTCGCGGTCACCCCCGAAACGTAACGCCCGTTAATACGGGGGACCGACTGTATACCACAAAAAATTTAATGGAAAAATACTTTATGCAAAAGTGCTCATCTTCAGCATCATTTTGACGATAACTGGCAATTTTCCGTACTTGAATTCTATAATTTCTCGTATTTTTCTCAAAGAAATATATTTAGCCGGTCAACACCGGGAGTTGCTGATTAACACTGAAAATGATACTGAAAGTAAACTGTGCCGGTTAAAAAAGTGCCGGTTAATTACTAAAACCATCAATGGCAAGAAATGAAACGCTACCGAAAATTAAAGTATTCTGCGGGGAAAAAAAAATTTTCACGGCGAATATGTGAAATGAAAAACATTTATAATTTCAATTATCATAGCATAATTTATAACCCTGATTCCATGATCCCTTCAAATAATAACAATTATATTTTCGACCATCTTTCGGGGAAGGGGGGGGTGGATTGACAGGCTAATTTGACGCGTTTGGGGGAGCACAGAGAATCTCTCCAAAGAAAACTTTGAGCTTTAGCCTTCAAAAAGCGTTTCAAATTCCCAGAAATCGATTGAAACAGCGTTTATTATTTTTCAATCTTTAAACTTTCTCCATTTTCTTTCCAATTTTCGATCATTCTTCCCCCCCCCCCCCCCCCCCCCGTGTGTGTGTATCTCTGAAGGGGGTGCAACAAAGAATTCCACAAGATGCTTGGGTAAGGCATGGTGAAAAAAAGATGGTTGAGGTCACTGATTTATAAGTTGATTAAATAGTTTAAATCTGATTCCATCAAAGAATGAAAATTAGAATGGGTTTCATAGGAAACGGTTTACGGAAACATTGCCTCCAGCATTTCGCCCCTATCACGTTTCGTCCCCGATACATTTGGCTCCAGGAAATTTTGCCTGCCCTGACCTGAGTGATTCCATAAGTGATCAAGTGAGTTGGACATTTATCCCGGACTTTTCACTTGTCCTGACTGTATGAAGGATCAAGCACATGACCGTATGAATCATCAAGTGAGTGACCTAGTGAGCAACTAAGTGTGTTGGACATTCAGCCCTGGATATTTCATACCTGACATTTCGCCCCTTCTGTAAATTCATACGGTCCCGCACTTGATCATTCATTCGATTAATCATACGGTCATTCACTCATTTGGTCATTCAGGACCATCATTTCAACTTTTCTTGGGGGGACGGGACAAAGAACATTTACTCACTGTATTTACAATTTTATATAAATACATTTGTATGCATATATATACTTACCATTTTCAGTGTATTTTCAAAAGCCAGGGGTGGCATTCACTCATACGGTCACTCACTTAAATCACTTGGTAGCTCACACAGTCTGTCACTCATATGGGGACTTATACGTTCAGAGCAGGCAAAATGCCAGGTGAGAAATTTCCAGGATCGAAATGCAACGAGATAGAAATTTCCGGATCCTGTAGAAAACACTGGAAATTTTTGAAAAAGTTGGGACGGCCAAAATAATGTGAAAATATGGGAATGTCTCGGGAATGTGGGTCACGGGTCCATGTAAAGAGCAAATTGGCTCCCCGGGCAAAATTATTTTCTGATACTCTACCCAGCTATCATCAGCCGTCGGCCATGATCAGTTTACATGTTTAGTATCGACAATTTTAACCAGTATCGGGTATCATTTTCAAGAGGCCCCGGCCATGACCGGATGGGCCCGATGCGTTAAAGCAATCACTGACGGGTCCGTGATTGGAATCTCAATTTCCCACACATTTATCTAGAAAATATGGTCAGTTTGTGCTTTATGGATATTTGTGACGTAACATAATACGCTTCAGGAATTTTATTTTCGTGCCATTTGCTAAATACAACACAACTACTACTACTCATATCTTCCCTGTCGTCTGCTCTTTCAATTTATGTACTGTTTGTTTCGATTTTCTGCGGAATCCATTAACACGCTGAACACGAATTATGGCTGATCCCAAAGAAGGTAACGATATATTTATTAAATAATTTAAATATTTATTTAAATGAAATTAGTTAAAAAATCTAAATGTTTCATTGAGAAACTAAAAAATTTAAATAACACAGTTTCCATGATTTCCTTTTCATATGACTATATAATGTTTTTCAGTACAGTATAGTGCTCTACCCCAACAAATTCCTACAACTATTAATTACTACCGTACTCCTACGCATTAGCCGGCATGCCGGAAAACAGAGAGGGAGACCAGCATGCCAGGAATACCCTTGTTTTCTGGCATGCCGGAAAATTGGATTCATAGATTCTGGAAAAGGGGCCATTCAAGTATTACGTAAGCAGATTTTCAGCCATTTTTGACCCCCCCCCCCCTGTCAGCTGTTTAGAATATTTCATACCTTCAAAAATGGGTGGTTGATGTAAGCAACCTTCAAACCCCTCCCCCCCCCGATGCTGACGTAATACTTGAATGACCCCAAATTCTTGACTATATTCTAAAAGCCCATTGAGTTGGCTAAATGCAACTTGTGATCATTATGAATCCTTCCTTTGACTAGTATGCCGGGAATGGACTACTACTAAACCATATCATCGTCCATATTCCTCTGCGGAACTTCTAACGAATTGGTACATGTAGGAATGTGCGTGTCCGTACTGTGAACCTAATGTGAAGCTTGTTTCTGTGTAATGCTTTTTATAGTGCTGCGATCTGCCTCCTATTTTTCGAACCAGGAGTGAAGTGTTATGATTGAAGATTTTACTGTAGTAGGCCTGTTGCTCTCTGTGGCGAGACTTTTTAACGAGGAGATCGGCTTGCATTCGCACCTCGAAATTGGGAACAACAGAAAACCAACTTCTGCGGCGACGGTGGGGTTTGCTGGGAATGGACTAAGCCCCATCATTCAAAAAGCTGGTTTCACGGAATGCCGGGTATAATGCGGGGGAATACGGCGCATGGAATTCTCGGTGGTTCTCAAAGTGCGTCGTCAACCTTTGTCGGGGGGGGCGCGATATTGATGTGCGCCTTGTAGCATTGCTTTAAAGTGGTTCTTTTATGGATGCAGAATATCTAATGGAATATATATTCTGGGGAGCTGCGGATTAACTAGGATAAGGGAACAGTAGGTCACAAAAGTTTGAGAAACACTGATGGAATTGATACTGAAAAATATTTCTTCTTTACCAGACCCCATAGGTGAGGGGTCCCCGTTGGATGAGAAAACAATTAACTAATTACAGTGGAAAAAAATCCGATATAACTGCTGATACCCACTACGTACATGGTCAGCAGGCAAAATGTGGCCCGGCACCTCAAACCCAATTTTATAAAAATGAAATAGACAGCACATTTACAGATTGCTTGAGTGGCTCGTGATATAGTTCCAGGTCACTTAACCCTTAAATGCATAGCTTCGCATATGTTCAAAGCATTTTTAAAACTCGAAAACGGCCGATATTACACTTACAAAATTATTACGGCCGGTATTAGTTTTGTGCCCATTTGCTTGAAAACAAAATGGTAGGAAAAGGACGCAATATTTGCCATACCATTTGCACTTTTATGTGCTTTAATAATTACTAAAAAAATATGTTTTCCAAGTTTCTCTTTCAACCTTTATATTCAAAGACTAATCAACATTTAAAAAAAAATTGCACATTTAAGGGAAAGTGACCCGCAGTATATTTACAGATCACTCGTGTCCCTCGACACGTTTCTGAACCAAAAAATGAAGTGGCCCATATTCTCTAAAAGTTGAGCACCCTTGTGTGCTCCATATAGCAATAATCTCCTCTAATACAATATTTCTCAATGGTCCCGATGCAGATTTCATAGCGTTAATATATTCCGCCTACATTTCTCCGGTCTTTTGAGTGCCGTTTTACAGGCGTTTCTTCTGAATTTTTATACAGTAGTATATACACTGAATTTTATTCTGAAAATGGGAGCCGTGGCCTTCATTTGATAAGCACCACAAAATGCAAAAGGTTAAGTCCTTCAGGTTTCTCAAGTTCTATAGAAATAATTCATTTTTTTAAATAGCAAATAAAGACACAGATGATGCTGCATTTTCTCTTGAGTTTGAAAGCCGATTTATTGGAGCAATTGAAGAGCTGAAACTAAAAAGGGTAAGTTTGGAAGAAATGAATTCATTATGGTTTAATCATAAAACTGGAGTTCAATAAAAACCTCTCTTAATTGGATATTTTCCCATGCCAGGCTTGAAAATTTTTCTTGTCCTGAGTGATATAAGGTTACTAAAGTATGTGAATGCATTTCTGTAATAATTCATAACATGTAAGCTTGCCTTTATTGGCTCTATTGAGTTTAACATACGTGGTGCATAGCTAATAGCACACACTGCAAATTACTGGCGAACTGCTGTTGACCTTAAAGGCATACTTCAAATGAGAAAAATATCCAAATAACTTGTGGATCTCAGATAAATCATTCATATTGCAATGCAAAGGGTTGTACAGTTAAGAAAGTTTTTGTCTTGTCTCTCTCATAAGGCCAACAAAAAATAGAAATAAATTCCACATTCTTAAGTGCAATATTCGCCGAGATATTTGAATTAAAAAACACGGAAAATTTGAAAGAAAAAAAAAACGAAAGAAAGAAGTTTTGTCTGTTAGTTTATGCTGTTCTTTTCCAACATTTTGCCGTTTTTTGAATTCAAATATCTCAGAAAATATTGCACTTGGAAAAGGAATATTTTTCGTTCGACCCAGGAGAGACAAGGCAACAACTTTCTAACAGGGTTTTTCACAGCACAGGGTGTCCCTATAAAAAGCTATTTTTTTCATTTTAATAACCATACCTCTTGCAATATGAATGACTTATCTGAGGTCCAAACTTTACTAATGGAAGTATGACTCTTGGATCAACAGTTCACCAGTAATTTGCAGTGAGTGCTGTTAGTTATGCACCCTGTGCTACTTTTAAGTACAATATATATACCTGATCTTTAAACAGTATTTGTGTGATGTAATATTTTTCATGATGAACAAAATAATTCAATACTTTTTGATATTAAATTGTGCACTGATTTAGATCACCCTTATACGTATTTGATTGTATTTTCTCTGAACTAGATGGCCCTTGTTCCAGTCAAGTTGTCTAAAACATATCCAATAAAAATGAATATATAAAGTCCCTTTTCAATGCTTGCAGGATCTCCCTTCATATCTAAAAAACTTGATAATTTTTTTCCCCAAATAGGTACTGGAACGAGAAAATGAAAAAAATCTTAATTCCCTGCTGGGTATCAAGTATGATTTGGAACAAATAATAGTGAGTATAGTTTTTTTTCTCATGTACATGTTTACGGTTTACAAATCAGAAAAACTTTTAAAAAAGATATAATTTTAATGATAATATTCCAACATTGAGTATTAGTGCTATCAATTGTTCATATAGCATTCATTATAAAATTATCACTGAAGGAATAGAATGGAGGAAAATTATTTCACAAGATCTCTAATAATAATAAAAACACAGTATGCCTGATCGTAAAGTAATAACATTAAGAAGCTATCTTTTGTAAGCGTATATTCATAGCCAAAACAGAAAAGTATGTTTAAAACTGCATCATTCAGCGTTATTCAGCTATATTCAGCAAACATATTAAATTTAATTGCCCTCAGTCAGTAGTGCCATCTTACTCAGCGTAGGTGTGACTGAGGCCTTTGTGACTATGGGTGTAACTTATTTAAAGTGTGACAGATTTTCATGTATTAATTTTTTCTCTGTAAGAACATTTTGATCAAATGTCAATACTATGTAGGCTACCGTACGACAAAAGTTTTCAAGTCCATACAAAATGAAACATTGAACCCAAGGGGTGGGAAAAAACATCGTCAGCACTACCCCAGATCATTGCTTGTTGAACCAGTGACACTATTGCCCCTATAGGTTTTTTCAAGGAAAGAGGCAATAGGAAAATTGCTTTTCTAAAGGGGTAAGATAGGACTTTCTGACTACATGAACACAGAAAAAGATTGCTACCGCAGGGATTCTCACATTAAGGGGTTGGCACACCAACCTCTCAATCAGGATAAAAAAACTGCCATTTGGAATCGGCAATAAATTGTATGTCTCGGTCTAACTAGCCCTTGTGTGCAGAAAATGACCATGGTGCAACAAAAATAATCAATGAGGTAGGACGAATAGGTTGAATAATTCAGACTTCTGACCTTTAAAATAGACAGATCTTTTCATTGAATCATACCATAAAGAGAACTGAAGCACAAAACAAACAAAACACCAAGTTTTTTGAGAAAAAAATAATCAAAATCAAATGCAAAACGATTTCTGATACAAAAATTTCTGTGTCTTAAAAATTAAATGTTTATTGTAAATTTTATATTAACAGGAAGATGAGAGAAGAAAACATGCAAAAGAAAAGGAAGAACTGGAACGAGAGATGTCAAGCCTCAAAAAAGAAATAGATGATAGAACTTATCAAGTCAAGGATATGAAAGTAACCTATGAACATTTTTTTTTTGTTTCATATCTGTGAAATAGAACAGTCTCTTTGAAAAAAAAGTAAATGCACTCCACCAAAAAATTTATTAAAGAGAATTAAGAGAATTAATTAAATTTATATTATTATATCTCTTATAATTAATTATAAGAGAAATAATTTTCTATAAAAAGACTGCGAGCATGAAGATTCTTGAGAAAGGGGAATGTATTGCTTCTTTTATACACAGGGGGAATGAGATCTCGTCCCTGTGATATTCCATCTCATTAAGTTAATGAAGTATATCTATGGGTAGACATAGTCGAGTTCAGGAAATTTACAAGAACTTTTTCAGTTAATTTTTTGAAAAAAACCGAAAGGGGGAAAAACTAGTACATCAATTCAATTTCAACTTGGCCTGTAAAAGTTTAATTTCTTAACCTGTGTTAAATGAATGATACCTATAAAATAGCAGACTCAGTGTACATCTTTGAACAAAAAGCAGGTTTGCAGTCAAGTGAAGTTTTGAAAAAAAACAGAATAGGGAACAGTGATTGCTTATAGCGAAAATATTGAGATCACACTTTTGCTCAAAGATCGGTGGATGAGCAGCTTGCTATTTCAAGCAGCTCTAGCTGCAGTTCCTCCTGTCTAAATCAATAACTATCAACTTACGGTTAGGTTCCAATCTAACCATATTTTATAATGTTTCAATGAAAATCTTTCTAATATCAAAGAATCTGACACACACAGGGTGATTCCATAATTCCCCTTGCCGAATTTTACTGGAAAATCGTTGATCCTAGAAGCATACTTCTTATTCGAAAAGCTATCCAAATACGTGTAGATCTCAAATACATCATTCATGTTGGAAGGGCTTTTAGTGAAATATAAAAATTAACTTCTCATATGGAACATAAATAATAATGGTATAAATTAATGTTACAAAATTAATAACCTGTCCTAAAAACCCCAATTAGAAAGTTGTTGCTCTATCTCGCCTGAGGCCAACAAAAAAATTTCCATGTTTCTAACTGCAATATTCATTATGATATGTGAATTCCAAAATTGAGAAAGAAAAACATAAACTGACACTTTTTCCTCGCTTATGCTGCTCTTTCCGAACTTTTTCATTTTTTTAATTGGCCTCAGGAGAAACAGGGCAAAAACTTTCTATTGGGTTTTTTTAGGGCAGGATGTCTGTATAAAAAATTAATTTCCATATTTTAATAACTATACAACCCTTTGCAACATGAATGATGCACACATCTAAGATCATCATATACTACACATTATTTAGATACTTTTTCAAGTTGGAAGTAAGTCTCTGGGATCAACTGTTTGCCAGTAAAATATGGCAAAGGGGAATTAAGTAATCACTTTGTACATACTTTAGCAGTAAAAGAAAATCAAACTATTATTGAAAGAATTTTTCTCAACTTTTATTCTTAAAAAGAGTAGCATCAAAAAATTAATGATTCCAAAAATAAATACAAACAACTTTTTCATCAGTATTAAATTTCAAACTTCAAAGTGCTATTTTTTTTCCCAATTCAAACATGAATTTATAAAAGTTTTTTCTGTGAATAGAAAATATTTATCTTTCCTTATTAGGATGGTCAAGAGCAAATTTCAAAAATGTATAAAAATGAGATAAATACTTTGAGGGATCAGCTCGTAGCTGTGCATGTAAGTATAAACATTACTGTACAATAGAATATTGTATTCTGAAAAAAAGAATGTTGATATACTGTATTAGCATTTGATGAATAAATGAAAACCACTGATAAGAAAGTGATTATAAAAGTTAATGATATACACGCATGCTGAAATTCTATTACACGAATTATATTAAATTGTTATCCTAAAATACGTACCAACAATTTATAGAGATTATAGAGAATGTGAATGAGAAAAAAATTTGGATTAAAATAAGTAAAACCATGTATGTGATGAATTTATCTTAACACAGTAAAACCCCTATTTACGGACACCCCTCTTTTATGCAATTTTTTTTAATCATGCGAATGACCGTAAAAGAGGGAGGTCTTACTAAAATATAAAATATTATATAAATAATTTTGTTACTAAAGAATCCAGGCATCATTTTGTGTGCATATTCAATATTTCTCCAATTCCATTGATTGATGCAAAGCCTGAAAATAAGTGAATGTTTTATTTCTACAGGGTGAAAAGCTGACATTACAGAAGCAATTAAAGAGCGTTGATAACAAGCTGAGACTTCATAACAGTGTGCTGGAAACTGTATCTAAACGATTTGCTGAATTTCAACAAGAAGCCTCTAAACTCGAATATCAACAAAAAGAACTTGAAAAAATGCATGGTGACCTAAACAGAAAAGGTAATTAATATAACGAGTGTGAATATTTATGAGAAAAAGGTGAACAACCTTCATTGCTCGAAAAACTGACCTTAACTAGGCTTATATATATAAAATATAGTACTATGTATCTCAAGATATAATAATAGGTGTTCTTTTAAGATAAAATAGTATGAATCAAATTATGTGCTGATTTAACATTGTTAATTGGTCAATAATGAAAAGTTGAGAAATTCGTTCAAAATTTACCTGACAATAAAATAACATTATCTGGCACATATAAACAAAAATTTATTCAAACAAACAAAATTTACTTAAGAATCTATGTATTTTTTTATCAACTTATCATTGATTTCAGTCGATCAAACTCTTGATTTGGTGGAAAAGCAGAATATGAAGAGCAAACATCTGATGGATACGATCAAAAGGATGGCTCATCGAAATTCTTCTCTAACCACTGAACTTGCAAAATCCAGGTAAATTACCAGTATAGACTGATAATAAAGAATTGAGCCCATAATCGAGTTGCTTTCAAGGTTAGTGCTAAAGTGCAATAAGCATGTGATCCTCTGTAACATGCCTTGTGACATGCCTGTAAGCTGACAGGGCTCTTAAGACTGATTCATCTCAAGCATTGTCATGCACTCTATTAAAAATATAATTATCACTGGATGACTTTTCTTTCCAAGTTCACCTCAGCATAATATCCAGAAAATAACTGTTTTCTTGATAATTATCCTGCTCATAAAATGAAAAATATGTGAGAAACATGTGATTGAAAGTAATTTCTCTGTATGTCAAGAGTAATATATGTTTACATTTAAATATATATTGCCACCTTATAATGAAAACCTTGTATATCAAATTTCTAACTTCATAGAAAGAGTAAAAAAAAAAGTTGGGAAGTCCCATTGAATAACACAAAAAAGGGTTCTTTTTTCCCTCCTATAGAGAGCGCGTGGTTGACTATATTTTTTTCTCTCAAAAAACTGTAATAGGTGAGATGTAATGTTTTAATCTAAAACTCTGTCAAAAAGTCACTTTCAAAAAAATTTATGCACGAGGTTTTCATTATAAGGTGACGATATGTGTATTCATCTGAAAATTTTCATTATTCTATAATGCAAAAAATTACTGAAATTATATGTACTTTACAAAATCAGTAGAAACTGCAATAACCAGGATGTTGCTCAACAAGATATTTCATTTAATCAATTCATATTGACCCACTAGGACACAGTCCCCTGGGATCATATAGTGTCTGTATCATAGTCATGTTCATAGGCTGACTTAGAATTTTCTCAAGGAGGTGTTTCAGACTTTTTTTTCCTTCTGAAGGGGTTTATGTTTTTTCCTGCAAAATAACACTATAATCTTAGCTAGAGACGTAAAATGTCTGCTAGGAGTACTATTATAAGTAACTTCAGAATATTATAAGTTCTTGATGAGAATATTCTCCTGTTATTTATAATATAGTTACATAATATCCTTGAGAATATTCTCTGGAAGGACTACTTTCATAAACTACTGGGGAAAATATTCTTATAGAAAATAATAAGAATTATTCTGAAGTTATTAATAATAGTCCTTCCTTGATGAAAGAATATTCTTCAGTTCCTGAAATCTTTCCAGAGAGTATTATCAAGAATATATGTAATAACATGTATTATAATAAATAATCTTGATATATATATATATATACACACACACTTACTTGAGAATAATAATTATTTTTGATAAGAATATTCTCTAGTATAGTTTATAATAGTAGTCCTTTGAGAGAATATTCTCTGTCCCTGTTAAGAAGATGGGTATATTGAAGTTTGTAGACCACAATATTGAAGTTAGAAGCCCAAACCACCCCTTTGCGTACGCCAATGGTCATGTTTGTCATTTTTGTTTTTTTCATCTTTCCTTGCTTGATAGAATTAATGTATGTTTAAATATATGTTCATGTCTCAAATGTGTTTCATGAGTGTGTTGTGTTAATAATTAAAAAAATTTTTTTTTAGCTATCTAAAATCAGATTAACTTTTACTATGCATTTCAAAAATATATAATTTTTCCATGTGCAGGTCAAAAGTTATTGTTAGAGTTCTATCAGGACAAATGGGAATTCTAAAAATGCCAAAACCACATCTGACAAAAGTAAGATTCTCATAAATGTTAAGGATATTATTAAATAGAAAATTATGTTAAACATATCATGTTAACAATTATGGTATTTCCAGCCAATCTAATAGAACTAACCAACTTGGAAAATTAATTCATAATATTTTTATTCGATACAGCTACCTGAGGTTACTCAACACTCTGAATGGGAAGCGAAGTACAATAGTCTTGAAGAAAGGCACAAGGTAGCAAAATTTAAAAAACTTGGTAAAAATTTTTCATTAAATATGTATTAGAAACAAGTTTCCAGTTACCAAATTTTCAAGGGTTTCAGAGTTACTTTGAACTTTTGTTTTTATTCAAAGTTACATACTTTTAATATCAGCTTTTAGGAAACTAAGCTCAGAAATGTTAGATTAAATATATACACTATATTTGAAACTTATCTAAACTCGTTTTGAGACCAATATTTATTTTGGAAAATTAACATGGATTCACGCTTGAAACATTTTTTCAACAGGAGCTCCTTGTAAAGTTACAGAGTATGAGCAGTTTGCTCAACGAGCACATTGAAGCAAGAGAGAAGTCTGAAAAGGAAACACGGGAAGCCTTAGAGAAGATTGAATTTTTTGAAGAAAATTGTAACCGAATCGAAACAGAATTAGAGCTGGCAAATAGTCAAATACTGGAGCTTTCGAAAAGAAGCAACTGTTCTTCTAGTGGATCTGTGGTAAATTAACGCTTGTTTATAAATTCCCAAATTGATTTCCCTCCCCTTAAAAACATGCACACCATTTCTCTTACATTTCCTGTAACCATGAAATGATTAAAGTTCTGCAATGCAATTTTCAGACATACCATTCAAACTATATTTGCCTTTGTGCTTATATATTTCAACATAGACTAAATTCAAGTAGTAAAGTAATCAAATGTCAGCATTTTAGTTATGATTTTGTTAAAAATTAGTTTTTTATATGTACGTGTAATAATTTCCCCAAATAAAATTAATTTATTTTGGGACACTACAATAATGTATAAACAATTAGGGGATTAGAAATAATTAAAAAACACTACATTCAATGAGACAGACATAAACCTTAGCCTCTAACAAACACTCAGCTGTTTGAACTTATAATTATCAATCATGATATGAGATGGACGATCTTGATTTGAAAAACAAAATTTGTTAACAAGTGTGTTTTCAAGAACTGTCCATATTCTTTTTAACCTTCTCGCCAATATTGACAAGATATCTTGCTTTAAAAGTTTATTGTGGCAATGACCAGCACACATAGTTTGTAAAGTTGATTTCTCTACGGATGGAAAATTTTTTCGTACTTTGTACCCGCTGAAAATTCAGATAAAATTACTTGGGAAAAAAATGTGGTACTTTACACAGGGTTCAATATTTTCTGCTACAGTATTTCCAATATATACCTGTGAAATTAATTATACTAGAGAAGAAAGTAACAAAAAAAAAAATATATATATATATATAAAAATAAATAAATATATATATATAAATAGAATGCAGCACCCCCCCCCCCCCCCACACACACACACACACAGTAATACCTTTAATATATTTTTAGAACATATGTGACTACCCGTGTTCGCCAATACGTATCTAGATGCGTGATTCATGCATTAAAATTCAATTTCATGCCTACAGAATGATACTCCTTTGATACTTTAGAGTTAATAGAGTTAAATCTCACTGATAAAAAAAACCCTTTATTATTTAAGTTATGGAGAACATTGAAATTACTCTTCAAAAATTTATATTTTTGGGAAACACTGGTGACTACATTTAATCACGTAGAAGTTATTAGCCATTGCTCAACACAAATATTAAATAAAAAATGGGTAAAAGATACCCATTTTTACCCAAGGATAAAGAACCTGTTCAAGTGATCCTATAAAAGAGTTTCCAATTCACTCTCTTTTGTATATTGATAATTCACTGTCTTTTTAGGAAAGAGCAGAAAAAACTATGGATGCAGAGGTGCAAGTCACGTTTTCAGACTTCAAGTCTGTGAATTCAACCTTTGTTAGACTTGACAGCCAGAAATCACAGATTCAAGAAGATAGCAACATTGAAGGTGGAACTGGAGGAAAAGATTCCTAGCCTATCATAGCCAAATACCAAGTTGTTAAAAAAACATATGCAAGAAATTATGAAATCTGTGATTATGAAGGAAAACTAAAGAGCTCATATTAATAAACTATAGGTTAAAAAAAAATCGGCATGTATCAATTTTGGTGCACTTGAACATATTACTCAAACTCTCATACTTGTGGTATATTTTCTTTGTGTGCTTTTGCTGTTCAATATTCATTTTTCATTCCTTGTATAATATTTCATATGCTAAGTATGACCAAAATTTTTTTTAAATTTGTATCGAGACAAATAAAAAACTTTATTATAACTCCTATGAACATTTTATTTTTAGCATTGTAGATATAATCAGTGAATGAACAAATAGCTTTAAATCTGTATAGCTTTACTTTTATGAACCAAAAACAAACTTTGTCGGGTAAAATAAAAACTAAAAATATGTGCTTGAGATCAATATACAGTAGATGCTCTTTATAATGACCTCACTCACAACAGAAAATATAGTCTATAGTTTCCATATGATAGTCTTCATATGGAAAAATTTGGGGCTTATCCTACTGGTTACAATGGAATGGTCACTATAATATGGGGTAATTGTAACGAGTGGTGACTGCATAAATTTTCTTCCAGTGATTTTAAAGGTTTAATTATAATTCAACTTTTATTATTATTCAAGGTTGAAATATTTTTGCCCTGCAACAGAGAGCTAATTCTCTTTTCAGTACGTTGAAATAAAACCGTTGTGGGGGGGGGGGGGGGGGCTTACTGATGTTTAACTGAATTCGGTAAAATCTGTTGAAGCACATGAAAAGACTTGCATCTACTGTGGTTGACAGTTTGACCTAACTGATGGTGTCAACAGCATACTTTGTCTATCATTTATGGACATATTTATATAAAATTATTTTTCTAGTTGTCAAACTTGGAATGTTTTTACACATTACAAGTTTGACAACTAGAAAAAATAGTTACCAGATTGGAACAACCCCAAAAAAATTATTTTTTAAAATTGCATCAATCCACCCTTGAAGAAAGCACCAATGCTGAACTGTGGTAGGGAAAAGAAAATGAAAAATTTTCCGGTTGTAAGTATTGAAATACCTCTCAGTCTCAATACTTACAAGAGGGAGATTGACTATTTTTGTCACGTCATTTTTTGCATGAGGAATAATTAGACTGATTTATAATTCAAACACCAGCATTCAACATTTTGCCTTTTTTTAATACTAACCGAGAAGTTGGTGCTTTAACCCTTGGTTCCCTGTGGTAGCAATATTTTTCTGTAGTCCTATTGTTGCCGTTTCTGTTGCACCTCTGCATCAGGAAAGTTTCTGACAAGTATGAATCGGGTATCGAACTCAACACTTCAAAACATTCTTTGGTACTTTACGCAAGTATCTTATCAACCTGCGCTATTGTGCCCAAGGAGATTGGGGTAGAAAATCACGCTAATAAGCATGAATATTGATGGCTATAACAGTTTAATAGCAATGTGTTCTTAACATAAAAAAAAATCAGTATCATTAAATCTTTTTGATATACTTGAGTAAGAAAAAAAAAGACAATACAAATGAATGACTAAATTCCAACATATTAGTGAAAAAATAATTATAATAAAAAACATCAGAAATCTGTGAATTTACATGCATTTCTATTCAAAATGTCATTCTATATAAGTTTCTTAGTTTGATAAATCAGCCATGAAATTATCAATTCGTTCAGATACTAAAATGTCTGTTTATAATACAGTGTCCATTTTTACAGCTATGATACAAAGTCATATAAAAAAAAGTGTGTATCACTTCTTGACAATTCATGTAGTATAAAAAAAAAAATCTGAATTTCTAAGTGCTGATGAAAATGCATGTAGCACTTTAAAAGATTTGCAATAAAGGCAAACGTGTTTGTGTATATGTGCATAAAATATAATTTGATTTCCTATATAAAAAAAAATGCATCTCATAATTTACATGTATGTACAAATGATAGTAATCTATCGACTAAAATTTCAATTTCTAAAGAGACTTAGGTGAAGCACATGGCGAATTCTTTCCTTTGACTCGATTGAAATCTTCTTTTCAAACAAGGTCCACCTACATGGAAAGGAAAAACACAAAACCTTATAATAAAAATGAAATACGTTGATTGGTGTAATTTTATATGGGAGATAGAAATTTGAGAGATAATATTTACGAAATATTCGGCTGGTTTCAAATTAGCATGAAACATAGAATTCAAGTTATCCTAGGTGTAGTACACTCATATACACATTACTGAATCAGACTGGAAAATAGAAAAATTGAGGAAATCCACACTCAGTAGTGGACTGAAAACAGATGTGTCAGAGCTTAACAAATCTTAAGGAGAAAAATTAATTTCTCTCCAAAAAAATTGTTGTAAATGCCTAAAAGTTTTGTATTGTGATTACTGAATTGGGGTCCAATGAAAAAACAAAATTTTCAGAATTGATGTTATGTACAAACCACCATAAAAAGGGGAAATCAAGCTTGTAGAAAGTTGAAAAAATAATTTCAAACTATTTTTATAGGAAAATATTAACAGAAAAGCATGCTGGGCTTTCAAGAAATTTAATTGAAACCAGTTTGTGAACTCGCTGGCCTAGCTGACGCAGTAAATTTCAAGCTTTTGCCATCCCCATACATCGATCTATGATGGGAGGACACACACCTATGATTTTGGGGTTATTGCTATGTTGACATATTTTTTGTGATAATTAGTCATTTATGATTATGGTTATCTATGGCAACCCCAACGGTCAAAATAATTGAGATATTGATATCTTAGAGATCAATAGATAAAGATAAAAAAGAACAAAAAGATATATAGGGGCTGGCAAAAACCCGGCAAGAGCTAGAAATTCAGACATTGGCTAGGCAAACTGGCCATTTTCGTGCATTGGTAGTAACATATATAGCTTGATGTGAATTTGTATATTTGGTAAATTACCATGCGTTATATGCTTAAGGCAATAAGACAAATGTCAGGGACCCATAAATGAAGAAAAATATGTGCTGCACTTTGCCTAAAATACTAATGAATTTTCAATTAAAAGCATTTTTAAAGACAATAAAATTAAATAAATGACCTGATATATTGACACCCTTGGGTACCATAATAAAGGGCTATAATTGAATGACTTATAAATGTCACTCTACACTAAAGAAACTTTCGTTGTTTTTTTGTATTACCTCACACACTTGACCTCACTCCCAATCATTTAATTGGATAGTTTGGATTTGGCTATCCACTTGGCGACCCCCATTAGCTGGGTGCATATATATTCCCTTTCTTTTCTTTCACACCAAACATGGCCCAGTGTCTATTTGCTTTAGCCAAATTTAGCCCTTGACCCTGCCGATGGGCAGGATCATGTCGATGAAACCTTTATTAAACACAACTAAATTTATATAGAAAGAATTTAATATATACCAAATATTATAGCACAAAATTTTTTAAAAACATTGAATAAACAAAAAGAAAAAAAAGTGGGAAAAATACAAAAGCGATGCAAATATATAAAAACACTGAAGAAATGTGAAAATACAAAAACAGGATATATAGATTAAAACATCTAGCATAAATAGGTTCAAGAACATGTCAGTGAATGACATGAAACTAATGCCAATAATGATATCACCATGCTGTGACAGTTATGAGTTTCCAAAACCAAATTTTTCAATTGTGATAATGGCATAATACGAGTGAAGCAATGTTTCTTTGTTTTAGAGCATAGTTTTCCAACCTTTTCAGTCCCATCACCCCCCTCCTTCAGAAATTTTTTTCTTCCATTGCCCCCAACGAAATTTAACCCATAGGATCCTATGTTACACCCGTAGCTTCTACCGCCCCCGGCACATTCTATCGCCCCCCAGGGAGTGTTAATGCTCACGTTGGGAATCACTGTTGTAGAGTGACAGTTACATCATTTAGTCATAACCTATGGATATTGGCACTCAGGAGTGTCTAGAGGCATCAGGTCACTTATTGTATTTGTCTTTAAAAACATTTTTCAATAGAAAAAATTTATTGGCCATGGCATCCCCTTGCAGAATAATATTCAGCACATAATGTAAAAACAATAAGTTAATTTTTTAATCCAAGCTCATAAACCCTCTAAAACCTCTCCAAATAACCCGGGGGGGGGGGGGTGAACTATTGCCTTAACAAGTAGGTTAAGAAGCTTTAGGTCCAGACCTTTCAAAGGATGAACTGGTACACTCAAACACTAAGTTGTGGAAATTCTGATAGAATAATAAGCTTCCTCTATCACATGGGATCATCAGACAAAATAAACTTCATTGAAGTGCATGCAATTTTCTTCCTTTACATAAATTTTCTCTCAGTAACCAAAAAAAACTTACCTATTCAGCTGTAAGACATGTATTTATAATAATTTTTCCTCTTATGTCTCGTATTTTGACTCTACCGTTGGAGTAATAAGTTTCAGTTCTTCCACTATTGAAGACAGTCTTAATCGAGCCATCAGTGTACTCCCTTTTCTATAATTTAAAAAAAAATTATACTTTGCATTGAATATATATGGACAAAATGCATGATTTTCAAGCAATTGACAGCATTCGAGACAGAGAGAGAGAGAGATGACCGTTACATTTCTTTTTGTCTGATAAATACATGTAAAAGCGTAATTTTCATAAATGAAGTTGATGACTCACGAAATCTTAGCTTATTGATTTTGATATAATACAGTGAATATAAAAAAGAGAGAATAAATGACGTTTAAGTGAACTTTAGCCTAGTCTTATCACACTAAATTCTAAATTAAAAAAAAACATGGTGTTAGAAAAATTTCATGTCGTCAATACACACAATACAAAGTTTAAAAAAGTGTTAATTAGGAATTAAATTATATATAACACAAACAAAATGGAATAGATCTTAGAAGAGAAATTTTTATTCTTTAAAGTTCCTCCTCAGAGGGCTTTACCCCTTCAAAAAGTTCAATCTTTGTAGATTATGAAATTTGTTCAAAAAATATCTGACTATAATTTTTTGAGCATAAATGAATGAAGCTTGGAAGCCATGGTTTGGTGTATGTATGTAGGCGATCCTACTGCACTTGACTGAATTTTTCCCTTCCTGCAGAAGTCGCCAGTCACTGGCAGATCACTGATGAGTGAGGAAATTCAAGTAAATGGTGTCAGATTTTTGTTCGACCAAAATCTGGTATCTTTCAGGAGCATTTTCAGCTTGAGGGAAGAGCGAGAAGTCACGTAAAGTCATGTCGGGAGAGTAGAGAGCCTGACGAAGCACAGACATGTTGTGCTTGGCTAGGAAATGCTGAACCAAATATGAAGAATGGGCTGGTGTGTTATTCTGATGGAGATGCCCACAGGTCCGGCTGTTTGCATCTCACAGCATCACGAAGGCGACAGAATCTCTTGGCAGTGCTCCTTGGTGATGGTTGTGCCTTGTGGTGCATACTCATGATGGGCCAACGCCACTGGAGTGAAAAAAAAAGATGGTCAGCATGACTGGGGTGGTCACTGATGTGGGCTATCTTATCTTTGAAGCAGTTGTGCTACTCCTTTATCTGTGGGATGCCTCCTTTGTCTCAGAAGATCCGCGGAATTTTATGAATTTTTTCCATTCATAAATTATCAAGCTTTACACAAAATTAAATGCAGTAGTGTTGTTCCAGTTTTCTGCTATTCTATCAAAAACAAAAATCTGAGGGCCCTCACACTTCTAACCTCAGAGCAATCTGCCGGCAAGTGGCAGCTTCTGTAAGCAGGGAAAAATTCAAGCATGCACATCAGGATCTCCTACATACATGCACCAAACCACACTTCCTTAGCTTCATTGGTTTATGCAGGAAAAATTCTGGTCAGATAACTTTTTGGAAAAACCTCTTAAAAAATTCAATCTTTCTCTTCCTATAGATTTGATTTTTTTTTCCCCCCAATGAATTTGATTTTGGAGGGAAAAATTGTTTAAAACATTTATGATGGAATTCTTACCCCGAGTTCCAGTACAAAATTTTTTTTCAAAAATTCCCTAAACAACTTTTCATCTTAAAATTTAATTTTCTGTCTAGCAAAGTTTTCTGTGCTGACTCATCTTCACTGCCTACAGGCATTTTCAACAGGGTTGTATTATCAGTTTTAACTAGGGGAAGTTTGAACCGGCCTGGTTGATATTAGTTTTGGCCAGTTTAAACAACTTCAAATGGTCAAAACCCAAACTTCTAAAAAATTAATATTTTCCCCATTAATTCTTAAAAAGTAGTTATGTGTCTACTTAACTATAGTAGTTATGTAGTTAGTTACTGCCCTTATAACTCAACTAAATTAATGTCTGAAGAAATAAACTATGAATATTTAAATGTATATTATTTTAATTATATTTGAGTAAAGATTTACTGTCAACATGAATAAGCTTGAATTCAAGTCATAAAAACTTACACTTTTTATCAATACAAATCAGGGTTGGCAAGTTTTTGGTCATTATATAACCAGAGTCAGATTATATACATGTTTTTTTACCATATTACCCAAATCCTTATATCCCAAACTGTCCACACAAAACCTTCACCCTCATTATCATACATAAAAATGGCATGAAGTAAAAATATTATTTATAAGCAGGTAAAAAACATTGTGAAATTTAAAAAGGGGAAAAAGTTAATGTAAAGAGTTACGTGATTAATATATCAATTCATTATATATTTTTTACTTTTTAACCACAGCCAAAAAGTTAAAAACATTAAAACATTAAGCACAAAAACCGAATGTCACTTTTATATAGGCAGATTTCAGATTTAAACTGCTTGTGGTTCTTTAATTATACAATACACAAATACAACGCCACAACAGGCAAAATGCCCAATGAGGTGGCTGAGAAAAAGATACCAATAATAAATATGGATATCATATTTGAAAAATACAGCAACCCAATTAAAAATGCAATTACAAACATATATACATGATGAAATATGCAATACCCATAAGAATACTTATGGTTGTCTTATTCTAAGTAAGGATAGCCTCTCGATTTACCCCAACATGTTTATCGTATTTCTTTTTAAACGTGTCAATTGTGTTACAATTTACTACCTCCGGGGGTAAGTTATTCCATTTATAAACAACCCTATTAGAGAAAAATTCCCTGCGACACCACAACCTTGCATTGTCCCATACTAATCGATATTGTTGTCCCCTTGTAAAAGCAGTCGATTGATGGTGTACTAATAATTCATGGCCCATCCTATCCACCCTGCTGAAATTTTTAAAAGTTTCGATCCTGTCTCTCCAACACCTGCGTTCATCCAATGTAAACATATTCAAAAAATGAAGTATCTTCATAAGTTGGTCTGGCGCAACTCCCTTAAGGATATATAATTTTTTAAACAATTATAATTCCCATTTCAACTTGCAGATAATGCCAAGTTCTGAAGGTCTTGCTTTTCAGAAAAAGCTGTTGTAGTTTAGAATACAAATGACATTTAAGCAGAAATCATTTTATGTTTGAAACAGTATTGAAATTTGCCTTTTATAAATAAACATTAGAAATCATGTAATCGTACTGTATATATCTAGGGTGAATGTATGACCTGTATTTCCTGGGACATTCCCATATTTTCATGCAATTTTGGCCATACTAACTTTTCATGAAAACGTCCTATTAGTTTCCATGTATTTTTAACAAAGCCTATTGAAATTTTTCTTCTTTACTGAAATTATATAAGTACAAAAATGATTTTCCCAATCCTATGAACTATATTATGATAATTATGACTAAATACTGTAATGTCAATGTTTTTTCCCCATAGTATTCATTTAAATCTACTGCTTCAATGCAATGGTACTTCTGCCTTTGGTGTTTTAAATAGTATGTTAGTAAGTAAAACATCAAGAAAAATATCTAATCGGTTTCCACCATGAGAGTTTGGACAGTCGAGTTCCTAGTTAACTGTTTCTTTTTAGAATAATAATATGCAAGGTTATTATTTATAACTAGCTATAATACCCGGCGCTGCCCAGGTTTTCATCAATTACTGGGAAATATTGAAAAAATGTTAAACCATTATAAAGGAATAAACTATTATATACATAATACTGGCAGCATTAAAGAAGTGACAAACCATTGTAAAGGCATATGCATGTCTGAAACATATTGTTAGGGAACCACTGTAATTAAAATAAACATTCCAAAAGTCATTGTTGAGGTCCACAAACCATTGTTGCCCAATGGTTCTTCACCCATTTTGGGTACTTGACCAGCTCTGACGAACTTTAAAGTAGCCTACCATTCAATCCTGGTCCTGTTTCGTATATATGCAAAATTTGATGACGATCGGTCTAAAATTGTAGATTTGTATAGAGAACATACAGCCAGAAAATCAATTATACATATAGATAGAGAGAAGGTGGACATGACTAGGACACTGAATAAAAGTGGTTTTAGCCATCTAGATATAGATCTAGATATAGATTTCAAGGTCAAACTCCAAGGTCATATATAGATTTCAAGGTCAAACATGGCCTTGAAACTGATTTAGCAATAATTTTAAATGTTTCTCCTTTTAATTATATTTTCTTAACCCTTACGTAATCCCTAGATATCACGCCAAACTTGATCTGCTTTAATTTTGTCACCCCGAAATATCTCTTTATACCTTTTTTGTAGTAATACTGTAGCCACAAAAAAACAGCATTTTTTGTATGAGAAACACATGGATCCCGTAGGCAATGCAAAGTTTTCGCTGCCAAAGGTGCAGCTACAGCCACGGCTGCTCGAATTTTTTAGATTCCTTTTTCTTTTGATATATATATCTTACTGTAGATTTGCTGATTTTGTAATGTTGGGACACAGCAGCAATTGACTTATTTTTGCCAAGCAGTCAATAAATTAATTTTTTCTTGTAAAGTTTTCATTTTTTTTTTGCCTTTTTCAAGCATTATCAGTAGCACCAGAAAACTGAGCCATCTTAAACACACACAACTCAAATTTTGCAAGCAAAACATGTGAATGATGATTGCCGAGTGTTGCCAACAAATTTTCAATGAAGGAAAAAACCGCAAACATGGGGGGGGGCGACTGTAAGGGCATCCTATCTGTGTATGACAAGCCATGAATAAAAATCGATCCCAGTGGCATATCAAATATAAAACGATTATGACACATAATTGAAAACATTTCTATGAACCCCACAGCTTTTATTATGAAGAAAGAAGAGGACATTAAGAAAGACTAAACATCATATAGTGAGCGAGTTAATGTTATGCAGGTAAAACTTACTCTATACTCTGAACTTCTGACTTCTTTATCGCCATGTGGATATTCAATGATCTCTGTTCCATCTAGGAGATACTTAGTCTTTGCCCCATTGGGTAAAATTGTCTCTTCAGCACCATTAGGAAAAACAATGTGGCACACTCCATTACTATAAATAATTTTTTTCATGCCATCGGGGAAGTATTGCTCTGTCTGCAAGCTGAAACGTAAGTGAAAAAAAAGTAAATTTCAATAGTTTTGGTTTTGAAACTATAACTTAATGTAAATGCAAAGGAAAAATTGTTTTAAATAGATGTTTTTTTAAATAAACACGGTAAACTTCACCTAATCTGCCAAATGAAAGAGGTGATGGATGAGCTCAAGTGGAACATTAAACACCATGGCAACCCTGTCTTATCTCTTACCGTTTTCGAATTATGGTGGACAGAAAGAAAATGCATCAAATTCTTAAAACCTTGATTTGTGAATTTTCTGAGATAACTACATGCAAACTAAGCACATATTTGAAAAGTGCAGAAAAAACCTTATAAAATAACACCATTTCAAGCAGAATATCTGGATTTAATGGCGAGTTACAAGTGCTGAAAAATTGGCAAAATATAAAATTGAATTGTCACTAATATATGAATTCGCCAATTCTGCAAAAACTTGTCCACACCACATGCAAGCTTTTGAAAGAGCCTACAATAAACCGTATCAGTGTTCTAGTTCAAAATAAATTTTTTGTTCACAATACATCACTGAAATCTGCACTCATCAAAGTAGACTACCCGCTCACAAGTAGCCTACTACCAAATAGTTTAGTAGTTAACTAAATTTTAAGTCATCAAGTACTTTAAAATGCATGCAGACGTCAAGAACTGTTTAGTTGTCAAGTAGATAAACTGGATTCTATTATTCTGTTTACGCATGCTCCAATGAGCACAGCCTCATATTTTCCAATGAGCATTGACTAATTTGATTACCTATACTCAGACAGTTTGTACTTGACAGCTTAAACTTGTAAACGGGCTTCAAGAATCACCACCAAGAA
Organism: Pholcus phalangioides; assembly: GCF_987345545.1. Lineage (NCBI taxonomy): Eukaryota > Metazoa > Arthropoda > Arachnida > Araneae > Pholcidae > Pholcus > Pholcus phalangioides. The sequence goes on from NW_028301597.1 coordinate 36,774,472, forward strand.
TGGCAAAGGCAGTATCGCCAGTCTTAGGAATTCCTTCACCCTTTTGGATTTGTTTCTAGGGATAAACTCTGAGGAGAAGAATCAAGTTTTTTTGGTATGATGTGAAATTGCTATTTTGTCATAAACAGGTGTCAGCATTTATGTATTCGTATTAAACAAAGATTTTATACTATTATTTCCCCAATATGAATGCAACGTTAAACTATAATCCTTGTAAAGCAAAAATTGATATCAAGAGGGTTCGTTTTGACAAGGTTTGAATTTATACGGGTTCATCTGCAAATAATCTGCCAAATGGAAATGGGTGATAGATGAGCCCTAAGTGGAACATAAAACATCATAGCAACCCAGTCTAATTTCTAAAAATTTGAGTTATGGTGAGAAATTGATCATGGAAGAAAAATGCATTAAGTCTGAAAAAAACCCTTGCATTTGTGTTAAGTTTCTAAGAGACCTACGTGCAAACTAAGCACATATTTGGAAAGAACATAAAAAAATCTTATAAGGTGACAACCGTTTTTATCAGAATATCTGGATTTCATCCCAAGTTACAAGTGCTGAAAGACTGACAAAGTGCCAAATCAAATTGTCGCCAAAATCTATAATTGCCTATTCCACAAACACCCTTCTAGCTACAATCTGTCAAATTCATTAAAAACTTGTGTATTGGACGAAAGAGTCTATAATAAACCATATCTGTGTTTTGATTCAGGAAAAATTCAGCATTTTGTTTGCAATACATCACTGAAATCAGCAGTGATCAAAGTAGATATTCAATGAAAATTCTGAATTAGCAGACACAGATTTTGATGAAAATTTCATTTTGCAGAGAAAATCCTATAAGGTGACACCATTTCACTCAGAATATCCAGACTTAATGGCGAGTTACAAGCACTGAGAGTGGCAAAGAGCAAAATCAAATTGTCAAAATCTGCTAAAATGTAACTTCAACAACACTGATTTTAGAGATGTATTGCAAACAAAAGGTTGAATTTCACCTGAACTAGAACACGGATGATTTACTATAGGCTCATTTGAAAGCTGATGCAATGGAAAGTTTTTGGTAAATTTGCCCAATCGCAGCTAGAAGGGTGTTTGTGGAATTGGCGATTAAAAATTTTGGTGACAATTTGGTTTTGAACTTTGCCAATCTTTAAAAGCTTGTATCTTGCCATTAAAGACAGATACTCTGATAAAAATGGTGTCACCTTATAGGATTTTTTCTGCTCTTTCCAAATATGTGCTTAGTTTGCATAGGTCTTTCAGAAACTGCATAAATTGATGTTTTCTCAAAAAATGTTTTCACACATTTTTCATAATACATTTTCCACCATAACTCAAAAACAGAGATGGAACAGGGTTGCATTGATCCATCATGTCCCACTTGGGATCGACTGGGATCGAATCTCACATTTTTGTTTGCAGATTATTCACAGTTCACCCTGTACAGGCCTACTTGAAGTGCTCTGTTATCTATCTTTAAAATTGGAAAAGGAAGCAACAGATGCTTGCACTTTTGTGTTTTCCCAATTATTAATTTGCAACTTTATCTGCTGTTCTTATCATTTCTTTTTTGCCATGTTATTCTAGGAGAAACATTTGGTCTCCGACTAAACAATATATTTTTGCAAAAGGGAAACACAATATGTGTGTGTGTGTGTCACTCTCCACTGTTCACACAAAGTATGATGATGGACTGGAACCATGTGGAGATGAAATTTGAAAAGAAAATATGCGTGTTTTTGTGGCATTTCATCCTCATTTTCACTTGGTATCCAGTTCATCGTACTTTGTATGAACAGCAGAGTTTCTCCTCTGAGTGTTGCAATATGGGGGCTATTGTCCTTGAGAGCTATTCGGTAAGGTAAGTTAGGAGGCTGCTTATCTGTTGCCCCATTCAGAGCACATATACACTTTATGGCAGTGTTTCTCAGAGTGCATGCCATGGCTCCAAGGGGACATACTGGCTTTTGCTGGGGTATCGCGACAAGTATGGCGATACTGATATGTCTGCCTATTTATCCTTCAAAGTGGTTCTTTTACAAGTGAAAATATTGACGAAACTATTCTGGGGAGCTGCAGATGAACCATGATTTGAGCAAGCATATGGGTGACAAAAGTATAAGAAACACTGCTCTAAGAGGGAAAAATATCCATCATCTGCAACAAGAGACTCGAGTGATAAGGTGGTGAGATGCTCGTTTCCCGCAGTGAAGGTTGCCATGAGGTCCCAGGTTTGATCCGGGAGTAAGATAACAAGATATTTCCCTAATGAGTTTGAGGTGATGAACGATAGATGGTATGCCTTCATTTCCAACCCAAGTCATTAACGGCAGTAAACTGCAGTATATCGATATGGCTGTAGTTGGCATGTGGTGTAGTAGTCCTCTGTAGCATAATGGTATAGCACTCATCTGGACTGCAAGGGGAAGGTTTGATTCCCTGCAGAGGCATGTGAGTTTGCTTTCCGAAACTCATAATCATTCCTTATTCATATTCTGTCCATCGTATAACTTTGTAAGAACACATTTCTAGTTGTATACACTACTCACCCTGGAAATTCAACTTCTTTCACTCCATTTGGATATATAGTTTCTTTTCGACCACTTGCAGATTTATATACCTACAGAATAAAAGATAAGCATGACTTTCATATTTAATGTTTCATTTGGTTCAATAAACCCAGGTCCTTTGAACTGGCAGTGTTAAGCTATTTTGAGCTGTGAAAAAACAGTTTTTGGCTGTGGCTATTAAAAATAGACAATTAAAATTGTCCGCCCTCTGCTAGCCATGCCTGAAAAAACTGGTCTTGCATGGCTCAAAATCGTTTGACGCAGCCCTGGCCTAAAATATCTATGATGGAAATCTACTCACAACTCGCTTGTCAGGAAAAGTTTCTTTCGAATCACCGTTAGAAAACTCTGCCACCATATGCAAGCCATCAGCACTAGCATACTGCCGTGTTCCAGAAACGAAAAGCACCTCAACTTCTCCAGTGTCATATCTTCTTTCAATCTAAATGCAGTTGACATGGATAAACAATATAAATAATTTATACAAAAATTGCCACGTTTTTAAGACAAATAAATTCAACTGGTCGAATGGTCGACGCGTTTCGGCTCTTCAATGGAGAGCCGTCATCAGGACCTCGTGGTCAGAACTCACACGAATGAAGAGTGATGTTTACGTCTGGTCGTCCGAAGAGTTCGCCTTTGTATTTGCTGCGTCCGAGTGGTCTTTGGATGCGAATTGGGGAGCCATCTGTTGTAAAGTGTTGAAAGTTTTTTCATGACTGAGGTTAATAAAGCCTGTCCAAGCTGACGAAATAGGTGGTGTGTTTCTTCCATCATTAACGAGGAAATTCTGGCATGTTCTGATGAAGTATCCCTCGAGAAAATTCAATTCCGAATTGTGTGTTGCTTTTTTAAAAACAAATGCTTTGTCAAAATCAAAATGATGTGAATGTTGCCAACAGTGTTGGGCAATAGCCGAATTATCCGTCCGTCCCTTCTCAACATGCTTTCGGTGTTCGAGAACTCGAATATTTAGATTTCTTCTAGTTTGGCCAATATATCCATTTTCACAATTCTTGCATGGGATGAAGTAGATACCAGATTCTTTGGAGGGTGAGATAGGATCTTTCAGATGGGAAAAGGTGAGTATATTTGTTGGCTGGAATATTGTATGGAAGTCAAATTTCTTGAAGATAGAAGAGATCATGAAACTTGAAGAAACGAATGGAAGAACAACGGTATTAGAAAACTGTTTTGAGTCAGCTGGGAGCAGGTTCGTGGTGCATGTCTGGGTCATTTTTCTGAGGACCTTGTCGATGATAAAAGGTGAAAAACCCCGATTAGAAGCGATGTCACGGAGGATATTGAGTTCATTCTGGAGGGAGGCTGAATCACTGCAAAGTTTTAGTGCTCGATGAACAAAAGAAGAAAATGCCGAAAGTTTCTGATTGGGAGGATGAAAGGATTTTTCATGAGGTGGCATGGAGATAGCGAATGGCTTACGGTACACAGATGTATGAAATTCAGTGTCTGTCTTTTTAATGAGCACGTCGAGAAAAGGCAGTATATTATTTTTTTCCATTTCATAGGTGAATTCAATATGTGGGTCAATAGAATTCATAAAATTGAATAACTCAGTGACATTGACCTCAGTCTCATCAACTAAAGTGAATGTGTCATCAACATACCTGATCCAAAGTTTGAAGTGGTGGGTTTCCAAAAGTTTTGTTTCGAAAAAATCCATATATATGTCACAGAGGATAGGCGAGAGTGGGTTGCCCATGGCAAGACCTTCTGTTTGGCGGTAAAACTTTCCAAACACTGAAAAATAATTGTGCGATACACAAAGTTGGGTGAGTTGACATATTTCTTCGATTTCAATCGAGGAGAAGTGGAATTCTTGCAGACGTTGTTTCAGGAAAGAAATTGCACCGCTGATGGGAATGTTAGTAAACATGGATTTGATATCGAAGGAAATCATTGTAGCGTTATCTGGTTGAATGCTGCGGATGATGGAAACGAATTCTGAGGAATTCTTTACTGTGAAACGATGTTTTTTGCAGAGAGGGGACAAAAGTTCAAAGAGAAATTTAGCAAGTTGATGCGTAGGTGATCCAATGCAAGAAATTATAGGTCTTACTGAAAATGAAGGTTTGTGTATTTTTGGAAGAGCATAAAGTCTCCCGCAGTTTGCGGCGGATGGAAAGATGCGTTTCTTGGTCGAAGAATGTAGAATGGGAGTCTGATTGATTTTCTTTTGAACCAATTTTAGAAGGGTAGGAGCTGGATCCGTATTGAGACAAGTATATGGTCCATCGCTAATTAATTTTTCAACCGACTCTTGATACATGGATTTATCAAGTACAACAATTTGGCCACCTTTGTCAGCTTGAGTGATGAAAATATTGTTGTTTCTTTTAAGTTCTCGAATGGCAGAGATCTCAGATTTCTCAAATGGTGAAGAAATGGTTTTTCGATTGGCCGAAACTGAAGAGGAAACCAAGTGCCGAAGAGATTCTTTCTGATCAGGAGAAATTTTTTTTTTTTTCAATCAATCAGACTCCCATTCTACATTCTTCGACCAAGAAACGCATCTTTCCATCCGCCGCAAACTGCGGGAGACTTTATGCTCTTCCAAAAATACACAAACCTTCATTTTCAGTAAGACCTATAATTTCTTGCATTGGATCACCTACGCATCAACTTGCTAAATTTCTCGCTGAACTTTTGTCCCCTCTCTGCAAAAAACATCGTTTCACAGTAAAGAATTCCTCAGAATTCGTTTCCATCATCCGCAGCATTCAACCAGATAACGCTACAATGATTTCCTTCGATATCAAATCCATGTTTACTAACATTCCCATCAGCGGTGCAATTTCTTTCCTGAAACAACGTCTGCAAGAATTCCACTTCTCCTCGATTGAAATCGAAGAAATATGTCAACTCACCCAACTTTGTGTATCGCACAATTATTTTTCAGTGTTTGGAAAGTTTTACCGCCAAACAGAAGGTCTTGCCATGGGCAACCCACTCTCGCCTATCCTCTGTGACATATATATGGATTTTTTCGAAACAAAACTTTTGGAAACCCACCACTTCAAACTTTGGATCAGGTATGTTGATGACACATTCACTTTAGTTGATGAGACTGAGGTCAATGTCACTGAGTTATTCAATTTTATGAATTCTATTGACCCACATATTGAATTCACCTATGAAATGGAAAAAAATAATATACTGCCTTTTCTCGACGTGCTCATTAAAAAGACAGACACTGAATTTCATACATCTGTGTACCGTAAGCCATTCGCTATCTCCATGCCACCTCATGAAAAATCCTTTCATCCTCCCAATCAGAAACTTTCGGCATTTTCTTCTTTTGTTCATCGAGCACTAAAACTTTGCAGTGATTCAGCCTCCCTCCAGAATGAACTCAATATCCTTCGTGACATCGCTTCTAATCGGGGTTTTTCACCTTTTATCATCGACAAGGTCCTCAGAAAAATGACCCAGACATGCACCACGAACCTGCTCCCAGCTGACTCAAAACAGTTTTCTAATACCGTTGTTCTTCCATTCGTGTCTTCAAGTTTCATGATCTCTTCTATCTTCAAGAAATTTGACTTCCATACAATATTCCAGCCAACAAATATACTCACCTTTTCCCATCTGAAAGATCCTATCTCACCCTCCAAAGAATCTGGTATCTACTTCATCCCATGCAAGAATTGTGAAAATGGATATATTGGCCAAACTAGAAGAAATCTAAATATTCGAGTTCTCGAACACCGAAAGCATGTTGAGAAGGGACGGACGGATAATTCGGCTATTGCCCAACACTGTTGGCAACATTCACATCATTTTGATTTTGACAAAGCATTTGTTTTTAAAAAAGCAACACACAATTCGGAATTGAATTTTCTCGAGGGATACTTCATCAGAACATGCCAGAATTTCCTCGTTAATGATGGAAGAAACACACCACCTATTTCGTCAGCTTGGACAGGCTTTATTAACCTCAGTCGTGAAAAAACTTTCAACACTTTACAACAGATGGCTCCCCAATTCGCATCCAAAGACCACTCGGACGCAGCAAATACAAAGGCGAACTCTTCGGACGACCAGACGTAAACATCACTCTTCATTCGTGTGAGTTCTGACCACGAGGTCCTGATGACGGCTCTCCATTGAAGAGCCGAAACGCGTCGACCATTCGACCAGTTGAATTTATTTGTCTTAAAAACGTGGCAATTTTTGTATAAATTAAAACCAGGCAAAGTTACTCATTTTTTGTGATAATATAAATAACATTATTCATAATATTCACTTTATTAAATTACTATTGCCCCGGATATAATATTTTAGGTGAATACTACACATATGTAGGTCAATTCTAGATCTCTTTTAGGGGGAAAAACATTTTCAAACACTAATCCAGTTGCAGATTTTACATTATCTACAATTGAAACTCATGAAAATGACTCTGCTTGTAGATTCACTATGAGTTGCAGCTATAGAAGCATATGCATTTTTTATGGAGCTTTTTTTTTGTAATTAACTGAAATTCACTTATATAATTGAATTACCTATATTCGTCCCATGAATATGCTTATTGCCAAACAAAAATGATGTAAGGTTTAAAAAGTAAAAAACATAGGTCATTTAAAAAGTAAGGTTTTTCTCTATGAGATAGCAGTCCGATAAGTTTCAAATTATTACAACTCTAAGTATCAAATACAAATATAAAGGCCACAACAGGCAAATTGACAGCTTGACAGCAAGGTGGCTGATAAATAAATTCCCATAAAAAATGTGGATGTCAAATATAATTAAAATACAGTGATCCAATATAAGAGCATATATCACAAGGAAAAACTAATGATAATATATAATACACTGCCAATGAAAAAAATTATGGTGGTCCTATCTAAGCTATGTATACCTGTAGCTTCTCGATTTATCCCACCATTTTTATCATATTTCTTTTTAAATGCGTCAATTGTGTTAGAATTCATGACATTTGGAGGTAAACTACATTCAACTAAACTAACTCCATTCATTAACAACCCTATCAAAGAAAAACACAACCTGAGTTGTCCCTTACTAAATGATACTGGTCTCCCAGGGTCAAAGCAGTTGATTGTCTGTGTATTTATACAACTGAATAATGTTATAACGAACTCCAAGGTACTGGAGAAATCCCTTTGTTATAACAAAATTTTCATTATAAAGGAGAGATTGGTGCACAAAACCAGCCTTATCTAACCAAGCCAATGCCCAATCTCACAGATCCACCACTGCAATGGCTAAATTGCATGAATTAGGCTTTCCAGTAATTCCTCATCCCCTGAATACTAGATTTGGCACCCAGTGGCTTTTTTTATGTTCCTAGCTTGAACACCTGGCTTGGTAGAAAAATTATTTTATCAAATGAAGAGACCATCACAGCTATAAATGACTACTTTGAGGAGTTAGAGAAAACAATTTTCTGACAAGATAACAAAATTTGAAAATCATCTGAGAAAGTGTGTGGATCTTGAAGGAGGCAATGTTGAAAAATAAAATAGAATTTGTCAAAAAAAAAAAATACCCAAACACCATTTTTTTACCTTACTATCAGACAACCTTTGTTCATCTGTCTGTGTGTCCGAAAGGGGTCTCTAAATAATATTAAAAAAGTACTAAATATTTGTGTTTCATCATTGCGGTGAATCATGGTGATCGGGGGGGGGGGGGCAAAAGCATGGGACAGACTTGTCACCGGATTCCGGAATGGCGCACGCGCGATTTGAATACGTAATCTTGGTAGTGACAATTTTTTTTGCAGTTAGATGGGTTGGTTTTGTTACCTGATTGAGCCGAGATTATTATTGTTTTGTCTATGTATAAAAACCTATCTCAGAAGAGTTAATTCCCATTTGTCATGTAGTTCTAACATATTTACTGACGCATTGTGCCATCGCGTTTACCACTGTCTTTCGATATATGATTGATCTACATTTTTTTTAGCAACTAAACTAAATTTCATTGTTAATTTTACTTTTGGCTAGGAAAAGTATTCCGTAATGAGAAATCAAAGTAAACCAATACCCCCTTGGGCTCTTACTTGTTCTAGACATGCCTGGATACTTGCACGAGTTGGTCCAAGTTTTCAACCAAGATTCTTGAAATGATTGTCTTATTACTCGTCTAAAATATTGATGAAGCCATGGATGTTGAGGGACTGAAAATTCAAGCAATCTTGAGCTTGTGACGTTTTGACTGATCCTTTGGTCTTAGTATTCTGCTGATAACCCTCACACGTCGGCCTCTGACAGAGATGATCAGAGACCGACTGATTGACTGACATTGACCAGATTGAGCTTGCAAAATACTTCACTTGGATAGAACCAATAATCTTCATTACTCATAGTTATGAGGTCCTTCTGGACCTCCTTCCTACGAAGTATTGTGGATTCAGACTTTTTCGTGGACTGAAGTGTATTGGAACGCCTATCAGAAAACTATATCTTGATAGGACATAATCTCATCAAGGATAGGACTGGCTCCTTGGTGAGAAACATATTTCTTATTTAGTCACAAGATTTAAATTAAAATTTGAGACATATATTGCAAGGTGTAAAAAAAAAAATTTTCTTATGCCGAGCTATTGTTAAATTTGAAAAACTTACTGTAGGAAAAAAAATCTTTGACATGTGAAAATAAATAATCAGGCTAATTTAATTTTGGATATTTCAAACTTTTTTTCAATTCCCCTAGAGTTTTCTATCTAATTTAATGTTTAAATTTCTTGTTTGATTCAATTTTTTCTCTCAAATGATTTGTATAATTCTAAGTTGCAGGGAAAAACTGATGTGTGTAAATTTAATTTCGAAAAATTGTACAAGTAAGACTTTGCCTGTACCAATATGTTAAAAAAATCTCTCAAGACAAATAAAAGTTTGAAAATTCTGTTTTTCTCCTCTTTCTTTGATAAGTTAATGCTAATTTTAGCTTTGTTCAGCTGGAGTGCATAAAGAATGATATCACTTGATACCAATTATGATTTTCCACCTATAGGATCCAGGTGTAACATTTAAAATCTGAATCTTTGTGTCATCATTGAAAGTATCAGAAAATTTGGGAAATAGTTTTACAATGGATGATCATGAACTGTTTCCATAAATCTGGCTTTGAGCATGATCAAGAAATTCTGCAGCAACGCTGATTCCAGAACAGTGGAATAATGTAGCAGATGAGATAGATTATATACACGTGTATATATATTAGAATCATAAATTATTAAAATTTAGGAAACAGTTTCGTAGCTGATACAATTTTAATAATTGATAATTATTATCCTTTATGAATGGTGATGATTGAGTTACAATTTGTAGTCATATTATGGATCCAGGATAGATTAACTGGATGATTCAAACCTTTTCCCAGTGACTTTAAACTGGGAACTAACTTAGTTCAATTGCATAACCATTTACCTCAATTTAATGAATAAAAACTTAAACTGATTGATTAAATCTGGGTTCAACCGTATTTTCAACATCCTGAGAAGCTTTCATACCAGCACAAATACAAATGACGCAGAATTTGGAATAAGACTATTTTTTGTGGAGTATCACATAATTAAAAAAAAAGACAATGTAAATGTGATAACTAAGGATTCACAAAGAAATTACCTTGTCTTTGTGCTGAATTTCTTTGTATCCAACACTGCTGTCATCAACAGTGTAGTTCTGGATCTCTGGCTCCAAATTGAAACGAACTCTGTTTTTTTTAGCAGGTTCATCTTTCTTGGGAATATCTTTCTCAGGAATAAGTTGCATATCATTCGATGTATCTTTTCTAAAACAAAGAAAAGAAAAAGAACAAGAAACTTCACCATAAAATATAAATTTTATCGTTAAGAACATATCATTTATCTTGGCAGAAGGAAGGACATTTCATTGAATGAAAAGATCTAGATAAGTTGCTGTTCATTCCAAAAGCATATAGAAGTAGTAGAGACTGATGGCCACATTGCACAATCCACAGCTGGCTTTAGGAAGTATGAAATAGGCGCGGCCACATCTGGCCTCATTCTTGGAGCAATATAAATTAAAAATTACCATATTCCCTGAATAAAACACCAGTGTGGAGAAAAAACAATGTATTTGTGAACATGACAAGCACCATATCGCTGTGAAAGGTGCACCTTTTCAAGAATAAAATTTAGCTTTCATGTAATTACCAAGTATAAGTAAAAACAAATCATCCCAGCTCACTCTAGAAACATGAATGTGTAAATTTTCACCCTTTTTTTAATCAGCTGGTCAGACCCTTACTGTATACAAAAGCTATCTAGGTTTTGCCAGAAACATGAATATCTATCTCTATTGAAACATGTTGCAAAACACATTTTAGGAAAACAACTTTGACAGAGTAGCATGGGTAAAGTAAACATTCAAATGCCATTTTCCTCGTTCTTTTCTTCCCCAAGAATAATTTCCCATCAATGCTGAGGGGACTAAATATTTTTTTAGGAAAATGATTTTTAACCAGTCATCTGGCCAATTAATTTCTCCGCATGCTACCCCTGGTGCCCCTTTTCACGAAGAAGCGTACACCTTTTCTTTTTTTGGAAGTATAAAGCTATTAAATATATATTTTGATTGAATTTTAAAAAAAAATTAAAACTTTAAAACTGATGTTCTTTGATGTATATTTAAAATCGTAAAAGTAATAATAAAAGTGAATTTTCTAAATTGAAATGTTGAATTCTTAATTAAATGCAATGACAGCATGGATTGTTCAAGTTCAAAATGAATGCAGGAAAATATTTCTCAGTAATTCATGTTAAAAATTATGTATTGCAATTTGTAAAATGATATGTAATCTTATATTTTTTCTTTTTCCCAAAAGACAGAATATATATAGAAAACAACGATTGAGGATGCAGCCTTGCAAAGCATAGAGAAGTTAATAGTAATAACAACACCTGACCTTCAAATATAATTGTACAACCCCATCTAGTGGCGAGATGATAAAGTAGAAGGATGCCTGTACAAGTGGCAGCAGCTGTATGACAAATTAGTCTATCATATCTATGTGATAAAGACAGGAAAATCTGCATTAAGGCATATGCAATCATGGGCACCACCGTTATGTATCGCTACAACGGCTGTCATAGCCAGATGACTGGTTAAATGATTTAACCCAATTTCAATTAATTGAAAAAATAAAAAGCAGCAGCAAAGCATTGATCCTTAAATTCAAGAAGCCAGCATGTTTCTCCTGAAACCCTAAGCATGCATATGCATTTTTATATTTATGTTGGATAAATCAGAACTTTTCTTCTATCAGAATTGCAGAAACTCACTTTTCTTCTGAAGCAGGTTTTTCAACATCCCCTAGTTCTTCATCAGATACACAAACAATATCTTCACATATTTCTTTGATCTTTTCATCATTATCCAATTCATGTGCATCCTCATTTTCAAAGTACGATGAAAACTGCTTCTTATAGACTTCCCGAGTATGCTTGCATAGACAATCTTCACTCGTGCACGCCTGAGTACAGAAAAGAAAAAAATTGGAAAAATACATGAAAATCACATCAGTGTGATAAGCTAAATTACATTTAATATACAGAAAAAGTTTGATGATCAAACTCTATGTCCTAATGTATCTGAATTTTATTTTTACAAATTTTGCCACGTGGAAAATCATTTTTTGAATAAGGATTATGGAACCCAGCTTCATGAAAGTCTAGTCTTGGGACCACTTCATGAACATTAATCTTGCAAAAAAAACACCAAAAAAAACCACACACAGTTTATATTTATACAGTGAAACCTGTGTGAAAAAGGACATGAATATGAACAAAATAATTTTTTTCATTTCAGGGCAAATTTCCTGGAAAGCACAGGGGCTGGGTTTAAGTCCCAATGGAGATCAAGTGACTTTCCTTTCAGAGTTTACCTTGGCATAAAATCCAAAAAATATGTTTCCTTGATACATTGGGCTGAGAAAAAGCTGTCATTCTCTATATCATATGAAACTTTTGCATTGGACCATGAAAAATATTTCATTTCCGAAACTTATAATTTCACCTTAAAACTTATCTAACTACAACCTCTATAACCATACATTTCACAGAATACTTACTTCGAGAGCAGAAAACAGGTCATTACGTTGATCTTCTAATCTTTTGTTCTCAAACCTAAGAATATCCCTTTCTTTCAAAGCTGCATCAAGCAATTTTCTCAAGCGTTTACTCTCAGAAATAGATCTAGAGGTAAGTTTTTTAAGCTCATCTTGAAGATTGGCAATCTAGTGAAGAAGGAAAAACTGATCAGTGGTAGAAAACAAACTATTCCGAAACTAAACAAGGCAATTAAAAAAAAAAAACTATAATAATAATTCTTTTCTTAATAAATCTTCACAAATATATTGACACAACACATGCCATCTTAACCCTTAAAGTGCTCCAATCATCTCATCCACAGATGATAAGTATAGTAGTCTGCTCAATCACCCTGTGATGATTTGAATTATTTTTTTTAAGATGAAATTCTTATATAAAATGAGACATAGATGACGCACATACATGTTCTACTTTTTATATATTTTTTAAATTATTTCTTTATTCTCTGACAGGTTTAGTTGTACTGTATGGAGTGAGTGCGCATGAGCTAGTGCAATGATAGAGTATGTCACCATTCATTAATGTACCGATGATAGTGGGTTCAAACCCAGATTTTCTGCTTGCATCAACCCTGTCCCCTACTTTTTTATTGTACTTAATTTGCAATGTTTGAGTTTGATTGCCATCATTTGCATCTTTCACAAAAGAAAACTGAAAAAAGGGAATTTTTTTGTCCCAGAGAGAAAAACATTTCTTCCACTATTCCCACAGCCAAAGGGTTAAACGATTAATTTTTAATCTTTGAATATGAATAAAGTTTAGTAATCTTATGTATAGGAGGATGAAAACTCAGGTGAGTTTTAGCTTGAATAACTTGTGAACAGTTGGTTACAGAAACGAGCCCATTTTAGTGAAAGTGGGTTCCTCTAAAAAAAAGGTATCTTGAAAAAAATTATGCCCCTCCCCCCATAATTCACTGGTATCTCTATGAATTTTCTTCCAGCATACTCCAGGTCTTTCATCACCTGCTTATATTTCTTTGTTGAGATTGAGCGGTGGGCCATGTTCTGTGTAGAAGGAGGAGGTATCTGTGAATCAAATAAATAATTAATTTCTAAAAACATGTTCTATCCACAAGTTCATTTACTTTCATTGTCTACTAGTAGGAAAAGCTTGCAAAAAAGCTCATTAACACTGAGAATTTAACGTATGGAATTCTGCACATGTAATAAATCTAAAACAAATATACAGTTGATCCCGCTTATAACGTTTCATTTACAACATTTTTTATGACAGTTTTTTGAAAACCGTTATAAGCAGGATTCACTTTAATTAACAGTTGGAGGCACATATTTTTATATTTACTAATAAATCAATCTATAAATTCCCTTTTGATTGATTTTACATTTCGTTAAAAAAATCTTAGCACTTTCAATATCTCTTAATCAAATTTAAAGCAAATTAGTTCTCTTTCTCAGACACTTAAGAACTACATACTTTCACAAACAGGCAGGCACACATTTTGGCACACCCATGTAATGTAGAAGCAGCAGTTATAAAGGGTGAATGTGGTTTCCCCCTCTAGTCCAGAGCCTCGGACACTAGACCCCCCCCTCCCCTCAGTTGCGGCCCTGCATCTATCCTCAAAATTGGTAATGTGTGCATTTGAAGTTTAATGTATACATATTTGTGTTCTATGTCTGTGTGATCACTGTGGCAACAAAAAATGTTTTCAAAGGAATAGCCCACTCAAAATTTGAAAACTTAAGAAAATCACATTTTTAGCCAATTACCACTGCGCTTTCTAAACCTGGATTTTCACCAAAAGCAAAATTGGGGGGTGGGTGGGTTATAAGGGGGCCTCTTCCCTCCCTTTCTGAAGATAAAAAATTAAAAATATTTTTGCAGACAATTAAAATAATTTCTTTTATACTATCTGTTAATTTAAAATTGTTTTTGAGTGTTAGTGACCCAAACTTTCTGTGAAGAATTAGATCCTTGAGCCCCTCCAAAAGCCGATTCTGCATACAAACACGTGATTTTCACGATGCGAAATGGTGACTACCACATAGCAGCTAGATAACAAAACTGCAGATATTCAAGGTAGAATTTTTACAGATTCGTTTTTTTGCACGATCTCTGGAAAGTTTAACAATTTGAACGGGCGTTCCAATCCTTTATGATGAAAAAAATTCACATTCGCAATATTGTAAAAAAAAAGATGAATTTATGCTGTATAGACACTGTCTTTGAATGCCGTCAAACCAGATACAACCCAGGCTCTGTCCCTCTCAGGATATAAGCCTTTTACCCGTGTGGGTGTCTTTGAATGCCGGCAGATAGATGCAAAAGTACCATAATTTAAGGTATGTGACCGGAAAGGGAAAAATCCGCAGGGGAATAAAAACAAAATTTGACAATTCACAGCCCTCATTCAGGGAAGCAACTAGATATCCCACATCTTATTCTTCAACAACTTGCGTGTATATTAATACAGTACAGTGTACAAAGTAGTAAAACCACTTTTTCAAGGTCGAATGATCATGATAGACAGTGAAAAAAGGGAAAAAAAGTTGGGGAGGTTTTTCTCTCTACTTTTGCCTTTTTAGAACTAGAAAAGAACGTGTCCCGGAGGACACATGAACAAAATTTTTATGTGTCCTTTTCAAAAATTCTGGATATTTGACGAGTTATAGCTCATCAATGGCATATCTGTATATATATATATTAAGAGACAAACTTGAGAAAAAAAACAAAAATTCAAAAGTTCTTCAATGTTGCAGTTAATAGAAACGTTTCTAAATCTTGAGCTGCCGCCTAAACTTTCAATGAGCAATATTTAATGGAATATTGCACATGGAAACATTGTTTTTTTTTGGCTGTAGCATAGTGGTGAACTTATTTTCACCAATGAGATAACAAATCATTATTTTTGATGAAATGATTTTTAATTTTAAATAATATCTGTACATTCTACATTTTAGTTAAATACTTTAGTGCCGACAACGTTGGTCACACATCCATTCTCTATCTTGGTTTGTCTCTCTCCTTATCTCTGGTTAGAGATGACGGCGTACTACCTCTATAAGAGCAGGTATTTACAACTGGCAGATGTTTCGACTGCACCTGCGGGACAGTCCACACAAGTCCAAGGGGTAGGATTCAATGGATGTCACAGGGCATATAAAAGACGGTAACAACTAATTAGAGGACCACATGAAAAATTAAATTTCGTACATCAGTATATACACTGCCTCTAGTAAAGTAAAAAAAAAATACCCATCTAAAATGGGCATATTATTTCAATGCTTTTCCTCAAACTGCTGGTTATAGAAAAATACTTTTACAAATCAAAAGTATTTTTCTATAACCAGCGGTTCACAGGTTATTTGAACTGAAACAATTTTTCATTCTGATATATGAAGAGGAATTGTTATTTTGAAAACATAATTGACATTTCTAAAGAATGTGAATGGTTCATACAGATTCATGCAATAACATAATTGCTTTTTGCTTTTTATAAAATATACCTGCTGCCTCAGTAGAGCAGATTCTGCCCTCTCCTTACGTCCTGGAAAATCTCCTCTTAATTTCTGATACCTCTTGAATGTGTCTTTTTCTCTCCTAAAATATAATAAATGACAAAAATCCTTAACTAATGTCATAAATTAAATTACTAATCACCCGTCCTGTACAGAAAATGACTGTGATGAGACAAAAATGATCAAATAAAAAGTAAAATATTCATTTCAATTTGATGCTAATATATCATATGCAAATTTTTAATGTCTCTATCAAACTCACTATTAAACATATAGATATGAATAACAATAAATTCAATAACATGTTACAGTATTTCTGTTAAAATGGTGAATGCATGATTTCTGTTGAAGAAAGATAAAAGGATTTTTTTACAGAAAATAAATGAATAAAATATAATGCAATGGGAAAAAAATCGCAATTATGGAGGTCGAGTGGTCATAGTGACAGGCTCGCATCGCGAGGACCCAGGTTCTACTTCACTGTCACCATAGTGGTTACCAACTTTGAGGCACGAATGTGAGCCGATCTCCCCATTAAAAAGTATTGCCACAGAGAGCAACAAGCCTATAATACAATTATTCAATCATTACACTTCACTCATAGTTAGAAAAATTGATGGCAGATGGAAGCACTACACACAAAAAGCATTACACAGAAACAAGCTTCACGTCAGGTTCACTGCACTTACACACACATTCCAACATGTATCAATTTGTTAGAAGTTCCGCAGAGGAATATGGATGAGGTGCATGTGTGGTTCAGTAGTAGTGGGAAAAATCAACAGTATGAAAAGGATAACTGTTGTTTTTGATTGAAGGAAAAACATAGAGCAACAGAGCATATCACTTTCAGCTATCATAATTTCATGCATTAGCTTTTAAAGTGTAGTTTTACATTTGTGCAAACAGTCATTTAAACATTCATTACTGACACCAGTTTGAAGATGAAAATTCAGAATCACCGCTGAACATAAGGTAAGGTCATATTCTTTCTATTTTATATTTTGAATTCGCAGGTTAATTTACAATTAATGGCAAGAAGTCTTTGTTTGTTGCAGAGCATCTGTGGCTGTGATTTGGCAAATTTATTAAAATGTTTTTCCCCCCTTGAAGTTTGCAATCCAATTTTTTTTTACTATAGTTTGAATGACAAAGAAGGTAGTTATATATTTGGAAAGTAATATTCTCTCAATACATTTATTTTATGTGAAATTTTTGAGGCTTTGCATATCTTCAATAAGGCCTTGTACAAGTATAACAATTCAAAATACATTTTTAAAAATTATTTTTCTGGCTGTCAAAATATGCTTTATTAACTATAAAAAAAATTATCAGCTGCAGAAAAAAAAAAAAGCATTCAAGGATCAACACCGTAGATATAGATTTCACTATTTTGAGGAAAAAAATGTCATTGTATAATCCGTAGAGCCAGGGTTGACAGATTTTCGAAGCATGATAGTTTTTTATGGTTTAAACCAGTGTTTCCCAAAGTGGGCAATATCGCCCCCGGTGGGCGATGGAATGGTCCAGGGGGGCGATAGAAGCTAAGGATTTAACATAGGATCCTATGGGTTTACTTGGGTCTGGGGGCGATGAGAGGAAAAAATTCTGGAGAAAGGGGCGATGGAATGAAAAGTTCGGGAAACTATGGTTTAAACTGTCACATTGAAAACCCTCTATCAAAAACCTGTTAAAAATCTCAAATATTGTTTTTCAATATGAAAATTCCCATTGGAAATACACACACATTAATTGCATGCAATGTTTAAAGTGATCATGTTATACAAACAATAAATACTTAATATGGTTGTAAAATAATTTTATTCTCTACAGAATTATTTTGAACAATATATGTTTTTTTTTTTTAAATTATAAAATATACAATTTGAATAAAGCATAACATAAAAGCTGAAGGAAAAACTATGGAATGATTTGATTTCTGCAATTCCAGTTGATTCTTCACATGCCAAAATTTATTCAACTGCTTATATATATATATATATATATATATAAACATCTGCTGTACTCTTTATAACAGATATGTGATGCACAACAACTTTTAAAAACCTATGCTATATTAATTTCTGTTATTAAATTATTCAGATAATCACATACTTAAAACAACACCCTCATTGTGCATACATTAGAATATATCTAGCAATCAAAATACTAAATTGTAGGATTAAAATGTCCTTTAATTTAGCAGTGCTGGCTTGTAAATGATGCTTAACATATTCACTTCCACTCATATTAGGTTATGTTGATAGTTAATGGGGAAGTCACACACAGGCACGAGATCGACAGTGAATGTTTTGAGAAATTCTGGTAACTTATTCTTAGTGCAAAAATAAGAATGATTAAGTTTGACTGTGATATGGTATATTTACTACCATTTATAATACGATGGTTTCCCAATGGAACATGCATCTAAACGTGCAAAACAATGCTTTGGGTATCAAGTCCTGCTAGCTCTGCTTTGGTTGAAAATACTGTTCAAAACTCTGGATTTATACAAGTCAAAATGTAAAACACTTTAATTGAAAAACCTAATCCTGATGCCCTATCGCACATATTTGGAATAAACAGCTCTATATTTTGGTTAGCAAATTGAACACACGTAATGACTAGCTTAGGTAAATAAAACATAAAATTATATTTTATATGTTCTAGACTCTTTTTATGTTGAAAAATTCAAAATTTCAAATTATAATTGATATTTTGTTTTAATTATTGTAATAAATTAATGTTTAAAAATAAAAAAATTTAATATGCAAAAATGTAAGTTTTTCATCATGTTATATATTTATTGTATTCAAAACATTATCTAAAAGCATTAATTTATGTTTCTGACAGAGTTGACACTTTAAACCAGTTTCTGATGCTTGTAATATGAAAAACCCAACCCTGCATAGAACCATATAATATGCATATGCAAATTTCATGCATCAATCATGAAAGCTGAAGGAATAGAACTCATCATTAGTCACATTTTTATAGGAAAAATGCCTATTTTTCTAGTCACATTTTTATGCAATATGTGCATCTTTAGATCAACATATTATTTATAAATCTTATAATGAAATAAAACATTCCAAGCAAAAAAGCTTCTTCATGCTTATCAGCAAAAACTTATAAAAAATACTAAAGATCTAATACTTGAAAGGAATGAAATAAAAGTAATACTTCATTTGTGATCTTTTGGTTGCAATTTCTTCCTCAATCTTTTTCTTTTCACTCTCTGCAAACTTATCAAAATCTTCTCGATTCTTTCTCAAAGCATTTACTTCCTGTAAAAGAGATCAAATATACAACTTGTAAGGTTATCAATAAAGCACTTTCAAAATTTTTCTATTTCAAAAAGTGAAATACAGTTAAATATATGAGCATAATGTAATTTGAAAGAGTTTTTATGACATAGATAAATATGAGAATATAGTAAGTAAAACTTTATCACAAAGAAATAGAATATAATTTTATTAATATAAAATAATAAACATAAGAAATTGTTTTCTGTACCCAAATTTTATATCGTTGTGAATTTTTTTTTTTTTTTGGTTATTTCAAGGTTATAAATATGATTTTTATGGGGCGGGCGGGGGAGAAGGGGGAATATGATTTTTCCACTCCCACCACTGCAAAATTTGACGATTCTATAACAGTGTTTTTGTTCTTTCATAAAATTTGCCACCCAGGGTAGATGCTTCCTTTGCCTTCACCCTGGGAATTGATGAAACAAGGATAAAATAGACTGCATAAAATAACACCTTGTAGTTTTTAAACAAGTATGAAAAGTTATCAAATTGATAAAATTTAAATTGTTTTTACTTCTTCTTTCAGTTTCATAAGAGCAGCCAGCTGTTTGTTGTAGCTTTTATACAACTCGATTTCTTCCTCCAATTCTTTTGACTTCTCCACCAGTTTCGATTTAGGATGACTAGAATCACTTTTTGCATCACCTTGATGATCATTTAAGCTCTAAAAAATATAAGGTAGCAAATAAATCTTGGGTTGCAAAAAAAAGTGAATGTTTAGAAACAGAATAAACATTACTTAATGGAATTATGTGTGGCTAAACGAAATTAATGTTGACCCACATTTCTTCTGAAGGGCCATTTAAGTATAAGTAAGCGCCAATAAGGGAGGAGATTTTTGCTTTTACATTTTGATGACCTGAATGATGATCAACAATAAATCCAGAAAGAGAAATACTCTACATTTTTCTATTATTTATACTACATTCCTTTACTAACTCAAAGGATAGGATAAAAGGTATATGTCAAACACTATCTTTCCCTCTGTTATCAAAATATGAACAAAAGCTGGCTCTGCTCACTGGCAGTTAATCTGGCAGGTAGGCGATAAATGGGAGATAGAAAACATGTTCTTATATAGGAGAAACAGAAAAAATACAAAAGCTTTGGGCTTGTCATTGCCAAAATTAGATGCTTTTATGGAGGGAAAAATCTTGTAAATGTTAAAGAGAAAGTTAATGGTCACTACATCTCAGACTTTTTGGAACCTGTTGTTCAGTGCCCACCAAGTTGGCACTGATGCCTTGGCTCACTTGTTTTCCAAATGTCACCCATCAAACATATCTAGTCCATGATTGGCAAACGAATAATGAAGCATTCACCCCCCCCCCCCCTGGCTACACCAGATGAACTTTGGCAACTGGCGCAGAAGCACTCACGTGCCCCACAAGTCAACATCCGAAGTTTTTCCTTTCAATGTTAAGGTGTGTCGCAGCAAATATTGCCAGCCATGGTGGCCACACAAAATATTGATTTCTATGTGTTCTGCAGATCACACAGGACTGTAATTGCAATCATTTCACCCTTGTACATTATGACCTTTGTCCAACAAAGATGTTTTCGTGCCTATATCTCTAGAATGTTTCTTGTCCTCCCCAGCATGGCCCAAACCACACAAGTGGAAGGCTAATATCCCGGAAGGGACAGGGCCCAGGCTTTGTCTGGTCTGCCAGTATCGATGCATCAAAACAATTAGTATAAATTCTCTTTCTCTCTCTAATTCATAAATCTCCATTAAAATACCTATTTAACACCAACAAACACAAAAAAATTGTAACTCATAACAAAATTTAACAAATGCAAAGAGTGCACACGTATGCACTGAACAGGTCAATATAATCAGAATCATATCATTAAAACAAATTTTTTCAATGTTGAAAAACTCACCTCATTTTCAACATTCTCTTCTCCTGCAAAAAAGACAAACAAAATTTATAATTCAACACCCATGATAATTTTTTTTAAATTGACCATAGTACAGTCAAACTCAGTTATAACCATCTCAAAGGTTCCACAAAATTTTGTGGAAGATATTTCTTGAAAATTTTTTGTGAAATAAAATAATTTTCTCCAGAAAGACACAATGCCTTTCTGTTGAATAACATGTATAAATATTTTTCGAAAGACCAAAAATAAAATTATGATTCTAAAAACTTGCTAGCCAAAGATATAAACCTACCTTTATCATATCCATGGAGTTTTTGATCATCGACCACATCAAGTAGAACAGAACTAGTCTCGCTCATGGCTACCATAGTAACATCATCATATAAACTGGAACTCATCGTGATAGTTTTGAGACTATCATCTTCATATGGATCGTTTGTGCATTCTTGATGAGCCATAGATTCATCAGGTGAAGATGGACAGGATAAAACATCACCAATATCACTAGATAACTCCTGTTCAATCCTTCTCAAATGTTCTCGTAAACTTGCAATAAACTCTGGCATTTCTTCTTGTGAAATGTTCTCAGCACGCAAAGGAAAACTTTCAATTTCACATCTTGATCTTGTGGCATTGCTAATTAAAGTAATTATTTCCCAAATTACAATACTACACGCTCAGAAAATAAATGCAAAAAGAAAAAATCCAATAAATTTTATATAAAGAAATTTTTTAAAAATTAGAAAAGTTTTTTTTATTTGAATTCATTTTGTTGAAAATGAATTATTCAATAATTTGAACGAATGCAGACTTTAACAGCTAGTCTCTGAAGGGAAAAGGATTCTAACTAAAGAGTGATGGTCCAGTGGAATTTCGATACATGTTTTTCACACAAGCAATCTAAATCTTCAATGGCATTAGCCACAAAGTAAATCTTATCTCTAAACCCTGGAGGAAAATATCTGATACGATGAGCTTAATTGACTTCTTACTGCACTTTTTCAAATTTTTTCCAGTTTTTCTCTGTTCTGAGAAATTGCAACATTTAGTCATTGGTATTTAGGCATCAAAAAAAGAGTATTATAGCTTCATATTTTTGCTGCTTCTTTACTTTACCCCACAAACTGCTCACCCCACTACTAGTCTGTAAGAAGTAGAGATGCAACTTTCAATGCAGAATTAACACACACGCATACACAAATTTTCAAGTTATATGGAAAAAAAAGACTTCAAATCAATTTTTTTTTCATAACAACATTACAAATAAGCCTATTTCGTATCCAAATTTTGAAATACCAAAAAAAAAAACTTACATTTCTAAGGATTCTGTTGGTTTAGGAATTGAGTATGTTTTTGGAATTGTCTCTGTTGATTTTGGAATTGTGAATGCCGATTTCGAAATTGGGTCTACTGATTTCTGAATCGATTCAACATGATTATCGACCTGTAATAGGAATGTATAAAAACATAGCATCCATTAAATTACCTCACTTTGCATGCTATAAACTGCATGATACTTTCCCCAAAAGTAATTGTTTTTTAGTGTGAAAATCCTAAATTTTTACTCACCTTATAAAATATTTTAAGATAAGATTTTTTAAAAATTAAATATGAAAGTACAGTGTGACCATACTTGAAAAATGTCTTAAATCGATGAGTGAAAAAAAAATTTTTTTTAATTCACAGAAACTTGAGCTTTTCATCAAGAAAACCATTAGTGTTGAACTCATCTCATTAGCAAAGAGGAATGAACACAATAAAGAAAAACAATGGTGACTACAAGTAGCAGGAAAAACACAAATTCCTTACGGATTTAAAGCACATTATTGGTACTGTCTTCAAAGGAAATATATAATCGCTACAGTTGAACCTCCTGTTTTAATAGTGTTTCTTAAAATTCTGTTACAGGCTTCAATGTGCTTCACTATCTATTAACAGACATTCCTCATTAGTGAATAAAATTTTTGGTTCCCAAGGGTGTCAGTTATTAAGAAGTTACACTGTATCACATTATAAATTCTGCTGAGGAATGTGTATGAAGTGTGAATGTGTATGTCCATCTAAAGTTAAGTAGTAGTATGTTACCAAATCTTAGCTTCCAGTTTTCCTGAGTGGGAAAATTACTTCCATACATGTCAGAAGCTGTTCCAGGTCTTAATGCATCACACAGTAATCCTACATATATCAATTCTGCTTGACAAGTGCTTTAATTCTTTAATATTTCATTCAGTTGGTGATTGAATTGAATTGTACTGAATAAATCGAATATGACCAGACTCTGTTGAATTAGCGATACAGGCTCAGTGCCCAGAGGACGTGATTTGATATTTGCAACAATTCAAATGATAACCGCTGTACAGAATGCGTCCCTTTACAACAGCGGTTCCCAACCTTTTTCAGTCTGTGTACCGCAGCTGGCTCAGTTCCTTTCCGCGTACCTCCGACCCAGAATCCTCCAGACTCCCCCCCCCCCCCCCAATCTGTTTCACCCATTACAGATTTCGAAAACTTCAAAAAAAAGGTACCTGTTGAATTAAATTAAATGTTCTATTTTTTCATTATTTAGCTTTTTTATTTTTCAAATAGGCAAACAAATTAACACAAAGATTGGGAAAAAAATTAATGTTATGTTTGGCACTGTATTGAATTACAAAGTTTTGAAAACTTAAACTCAAAAGAGGATAAATACGAACACAAATCCAGAGCTGTGTTCAATTTGCTTCTATATTTATTCTTAATTTCTATATTATTTTTAAGTATACGAAGAAAACGGCCATTCAACAAGCTCCATGCTAACAAATGGCAACAAAAAAATTATGGCTTTTCTAGAAAGTTCAACATATTCGTCACTGTGGCAAGCCCAAAAACTGACTAGGCTCACCATTCCACCATAGAAGAGGATCTTTAGAGGGGGTATTTGATGCGAGCTCTAGGGATTTCTCCTTTTCTGGAATCGACAATGAAGCCGGTTCAAAATACTCTTCTTTGAAAGGATTAGATGTCCACTGATCACCCATATTCCGGCTCTGAAAAATATTTTTCAAACGAGGATTTTAATGCTTCCAAGTGGCTGACTGTTAAATTTAGCTCGGATTGTGACAAGAAATCGTTAAGTGTTTCGTACACTCCCTAAAAAAAGGCTACCTCGTGCTGAAGTTCAAACAGCCAGGTCAGGACTTTACCTGGGACAACCACCTAACTGCGGTGTGCAAAAGCAAAGCGTTGTGAAGGCTGTCTATGTCTTCACACAGCAATTTAAACAACCTGTAGTTGGTAGTATTCACCTTGATAAAGGTGACAACCTTGACTGCTTCATCAAGAACGTTTCGCAAATATGAAGACAGCAGTTTCGATGCAGCGATTTGTCTGAATATAGCAGTGAGACCATTTCATTTTAGGAGCGAATTCTGTAACTGATCACCCATATTCCGGCTCTGAAAAATATTTTTCAAACGAGGATTTTAATGCTTCCAAGTGGCTGACTGTTAAATTTAGCTCGGATTGTGACAAGAAATCGTTAAGTGTTTCGAACACTCCCTAAAAAAAGGCTACCTCGTGCTGAAGTTCAAACAGCCAGGTCAGGACTTTACCTGGGACAACCACCTAACTGCGGTGTGCAAAAGCAAAGCGTTGTGAAGGCTGTCTATGTCTTCACACAGCAATTTAAACAACCTGTAGTTGGTAGTATTCACCTTGATAAAGGTGACAACCTTGACTGCTTCATCAAGAGCGTTTCGCAAATATGAAGACAGCAGTTTCGATGCAGCGATTTGTCTGAATATAGCAGTGAGACCATTTCATTTTAGGAGCGAATTCTGCAACGTGTGCACAAAGGGCTAAATAGCAACCTTCAGTGGATTTTCCTCCATCTGTCATGATCCCAATGCATTTTGACTATTGAATTCTTTTTTTTAACAAAATAATGATTTCAAATAAGTATTTAACAGTCGTACGACCCCTTCAATGGGTGACAAATAAAGAGATATTCTTCAAATTCCCTTTCAAGTACTTAGCAATTACAAGTAGCACAGAGTATTGCGCAATGTCTGTACTTTCGTCAACTTGGATAGAAAAAAATCCAAAACCTTTGACGTGACTTA
The DNA here is from genome assembly GCF_987345545.1 of Pholcus phalangioides. NCBI lineage: Eukaryota > Metazoa > Arthropoda > Arachnida > Araneae > Pholcidae > Pholcus > Pholcus phalangioides. Next base: position 36,799,945 of record NW_028301597.1, read on the forward strand.
TGACTGTGCTCGCAACATCGTCTGACATGTCCTGTATTCTTTGAGACACTGTATTATTTGACTCATTATTAGAACACTTTTCTCTGCAAACGTACATCTGACAGCATGATGCTGTCAGCATCTTTTCACCAATGTGATTTTTTCCTCGTCTCGCAATATGATAGCTAATGTAGTAGGAGGTCTCGGTAGCTTTAGCAGATCCAGGGGTGGGAAGTGACTAAGTCCATTTCGGAGCAGCTTTGGAGCAGCAAAATTCAGGATTTGGAGCAGTTTTGGAGCAGCAAATTCAGGATTTGGAGCAGCAAATTCGGGATTTGGAGCAGCAAAATATGAGATTCGGAGCAGATATTTATAAATTGGAACAGTGAAATTAACAAGAATATTTTCGTTAACCCTCAACCCTTTTCAAAATAAAACTGCACTGTCTTTTGTTATCAAACATCTTTTCGTCAGCTTGATTTTTGTGTTTTAGGCTTTCGACACCTTGTTTGAAAGAGCGGATGTCATAAAATTTTTTGCACCCGTCTATTTAAGATGATTTTTGCTTACTGTGGGCACTATTTGCTGCCTTGAACAGCAGCACTTCAAATGAGCTAAAAAAATTTTATAAGTTTTTAATTTTTTTATACTTGGAAAGAAATTGTTGCAAAATGGGAAAGAATTTCGGAACAATCAACTCGATGTTTGGCGATTCAGCACTCATTATCTGGCGAGATTGGCGATCTGACATTCGCTATTTGGCGAGATTGACGATTTAACGCTCGCTATTTGGCGAGATTGACGATTTAACGCTCGTTATTTGGCGATATTGGCGATTTAACGCTCGTAATTCGGCAAAATTAGCGATTTAACGCTCGTTATTCGGCAAAGTTTCTAAACTAACATGCGTAATTCGGCGGACATGCGCTTTTTACTCCCGGAATGAAAATTTTTTCCACGAAACATCGGGATTTAACACAATGACAATCGACTACAGTAATTTCTGCTGCTTCCAGTGACGACTTTTTTTTTTAAACGGAAACACTCGAATTTGCACTTTAAAGCTGAAAGGCATTGCAAGCCATCTTCAGTTCCACGATCACGGACAATATCGGGGTTTCGCGATGGAAAGCCCGATCAGGGGCCGACAGTTTAAGTATAGTGGAATAAAACACGCTCTTCTCTCTCGTAAAGAAACGTTTCGTGGCTAGCAGGAACAAAATTTTTTTGGCGTCCTTTCCGAAATTCCGGGCATACTGAAGCAAAATTCGCTATTTGGCGCAGAAAAATGCGAAAATACGCTATTGGAGCAGGATGGCGCAAGATATTAGTTTTGGCGCAGTGCGGCGCAATTGGCGCAGAGTTCCCACCCCTGCAGATCACTTTTGGAAGATTCAAAATATGTTTTCACATTCACAAGCGCACAAAATTTCATTTTGGTGTGTCAGTCCACTTCTGCACAGATCCAGTTTTTAGCCCCTGATCTATAGCGCAAATCATGTTAGTAGTAGGTGCTTGGTAGAAAAGTTGACGTAGAAAATTGTGGGAATAACATGCACACGCCTCTATACAAGCGCCCACAACAAAAGTTAAATACAACACGAATTAATTCTTTGCTTTTATGCACAGCCCGGCATGTGTCAACAATCAAATCTAAAACACCAAAGTGAGCCGAGAGGAAGGAGTTCACGAATCCTGATCATAGGTTGGGAACGGGCAGGAAGAGGAAAGGCAGAACCTTCCAACGGATGCAACCTCTCTGTTATAGAAGATTTTATTGATAGGGAGGTTAATATATTACAACTGACAATATTAGTATAAAAACCTCTACCTATACTTTTTTAAAATTATTTGTAATCTTTTTTAATTATTTTATTCTTTAGATGGGTGGCCCCCATTACCATTTTTTTTTGCATACCCCCAGTTGGGAACCGCTGCTTTACAGGTTACAGGGTACTCGTGGGGGGGGGGGGGGGTAGACATGTGCATCATGACAAAAGTAATGCCGTTAAATGTATATGTGAATAATGACACAAAAGAAGTATTCGGGGGGGGGGGGGGTACAAGCCATGTGTGCCATTATAGCATTAGTGGCGTTGAAAGTATATATGCTTCAATGGTACAAAAGAGAAAAATATGTTTGTGACTAATTCAAAATCATGACATTTTTTTCCCCAAACCGAACACAACTACGGTCTATCGCCATGGGCAATTTACAACCTAATGAGCGTGTGTGCCTAACAGTCTGAGTTTCCAGTGTGGTGTCATATTTTTCAGTGCTGCCATCTATATTTCAGAAGCGAAATGTAATGACTGAATACTTGTGCTGTTTGTAGACCTTTTTCTCTCTGTAGCGAGACTATTTAATGGGGAGATCAGCTCCCATTTGCATTTCAAAGTTGGAAACCATAGAAAACCAACTTCAGCAGACCACCACTGTGATGACAGGGGGTGCGCCCGAACCCATGATGCGAGTGTCTGTCACTATGACCACTCGACCACCACAGTGGCAAAATCATAACAGTATTACGATTGTATACATATACAGGCGAAAAGTATAATATTAATACAGTGGGGAGGAACTTGCAGGCTTTTGGCCTTTTTTGATGGGATAGACACGGGAATCTTCAGTTGGCGAGTTGATTGAGCAGTCCCTACAAAGCTCACACATTTAGCTATGGAGTACATTCATTAACTTTCTCATATCACCGTCCATACAAGCACCAAGTTAAATTGTAAAAGTTCACAGTTAAAAACAAAAAAGATTTACCTTCTGCGATCCATCACTGAAGATTCTCTCAATGATCGATGAATCACTGCTAAATGACGAGTTTTGTGCTTCATGTTCCAGAATTTCAAATTCTTTGAGTTCTTTTGATTCTTTCTAAAATTGAAGAAAAGATTGACTCATTTCAAAACTGCTTTCAAAAGATTTAGAAAAAAACCTCATACATTTCAACAAAAAATTTTCATAATTTTTTTTTTTTGCACTAGAAAAAAATTGTCAATTATGTATATGAATGGTAAAGTTACTTTTTGTGTAATTTTAACAAAAAATAAATAGGTCAATAACATTTTTTTTAATTTATTACTATTGATTAAAAAAATTACCATTTTTAAGTTGGTGAAATTTTCAATGAAATCTGTTTGACAGGCATTTTGAGATGAATCTTTCAATGATACAAGAGAGGAAGATGATTCTTTCACCACCACAGGATCTTTAAATGTCACAGATTGAGTCTTTTTACGTTTATCAGGTACAGTTTTGATTGGGGGTTTTTTATTCCTTGTTTCAACATTCTGCAATCTACTTACCTTCCTTTCCTATTGAAAATAAATATAGAATGCAAAATTTCTTAATTAAAGAGTGCAAACAGAGTACACAATTTTATAGTGGCAATCAAGATGATTATAAATATACAGATAAGTGCAATGAAAAAAAACCTCATTTAGTCAGAACTATAATTTATATGTCTTTAAAGCAAAAGCTTTTAGACTTAGCTCCAAAAATTTAAAAACATTCACTCTTGTTGTAGCTTTAGAACATTGAATGCAAAAGCTAAGAATAGCCACATATTAGTGGGCTTGCAATACCCATTGCAAAGTTCTATTGATGTTTTCATACAAGACACATAGATAAAAGACCAATCTGGTAAAATTTAAAAAACTACCGATTACCTTTTTCCCCTTAAATCATTTCCAAGCTCACAATACAAAATTAATATCTTAAACTTTGAAACATTGATTACCTCGAACACATAAAGTAGAGTCTCTATAATTCGAGCCTCCGAATAATCCGATGTGGCAAACTTTTTCGAAATTACTTCTCAAAAACAGTTTTTTGCCAAACACAAGTTTTGTGTTTCATTTTTCTTATGAATGAGAGTAATTTCAGTTTGAAGGGAGTCTTATGAGGGACTGAAGGGATTTTTGCTTACTAGACTCTTTGGTGGACCCCAGGCCAAAGTTATTCATAGGTCCTTCTGTAGTAAATTACAAAAAGAAAAAAAAGATATTTTGTGAAAAAAAATTCACATCAAGTCCCAAGGCTGGAGAATCTGTCAGCCTATCTTAGAAAGAGGCCATGGGTCTTGCAATTGTGTAATGAATTACACTTTTGAATTAAGGACAAAACAGGCATGAGTAAGCAACTCCCTCGTTAAGATTTTGTTTTAGATTATTTTTCACACCAAAAAAAATCAGTAATTTTGTAATCCAAAGTGAACTGGGTCCCATTCACCTTAGACTACTGTATAAAGAAACATTGAGGTATCGCTATACCATCATCAATTATACCCCACTGCAGAAATGAAAGAAAACCTTCCTTGTGTCTCATTTCTTTTTCATCTAATAATAAAATCAAGTAACAAAATTTTTTTTTTTCAAGATGCTTACACATAAGCTAGTTTGACTGTCAGATTTTGAACTCTTTTTTGACTGATTTTTTCCTGGAGCATAAATTTTATGAAGCTGATATCTTTTTAGGCCTTCACCCTTTCTCAAGAAGTTCTTTTTGACAGGCTTCTTCTGATCAGTTGCATCATCCTTTTGACTCTAAAAAAATAAATATGCAAACCATCTATTTGAATCACAGAAAATGAATGAAATAATAGATTAGAAACTAAATCTTATTTGGAAATCTAATAATGCATAGCTGCCAAATTTTGAGAGTGAGAATTCAGGAGGTTTTTGCGTGGAACAAAATTCCATACTAAAATAAATATAAAAGGCATATTTGAAAACATTACACAGATTTTTTTTCGTAAAAGTGAAATTGTGATTTTTTTCTCATTGCAAAAAAGCTATTGAAAATGATGGCCAACTAGTAGGTTAAATTACCTGTCATTATTACTCTCAAATCAAAACTCGCCAAGCTTCAGCTATGAAATTTCCACATGTGCTTTTAATATAACGATGCTCTCTCAACTTGTTAATTACAAGATATGCCGGAAACTGGCTGTATATGTAAAAATACTGATTTTGGAAAGAAAACTTCACCCCGCTTCTACAGAAACACCATATTTATTTCCAAAAAGCAGTATCTTCACATAAGCAGCTAGTTTTCAATATATCTTGTATTAACAAGTGAAGAGGTCATCAAGATGCTTCATCTTTCTTTACATTTATGTTGCAATCTGATGGCCTTAATGTTGTTCACAAGCCATTAGCTGATTGCAGTCATTGATTACATGTTACCATTCACAATATACAGTCACACTCTGTTATAGCACTGCCCCACTCCCGTTGTAGCACCAAATTTTCAGTCAACAAATCCTCTATATAGGGATTACTAGCTATAGTACCCGGCGTTGCCCGGGTTTTTTTTCAATGAGGCTTTTTTTGGATCACTTGATATCTCCCTCCTTTTTTGAGGGACGTGCAAACCGTGTCTAAGTTCACCAATATGGCGACTTCCTGCGCAACTCATGAAAGAAACAAATCTAGATTTAAAGAAACGTAAAAAGAAATAGGTATTTTTTTCTTTTTTTAAAGGGTGCTAGGTATTTCGATTCCCTTCCCTCCCCCCGAACTTCAAGTTATCCATCTCTGCCTGCTTCTGCTTCAAAAATTGTTAATTAAAACTGTGGAATTTTTTCAATGTACTTTTTACGGGCCCATAATTAATTTCAAAAAAACCTAAACTATATCCATTTATGCAGTTGAATATCAAAAGACACAATACGGAGACATTAATTTTCATGCTTGAGAAGATATAAATAAAAAGTTGAAATCAATGTTATTGTATGGATATCCAACTCGAAAGTAGGTCCGGCTAATTACTTGATATTTAATTTTCTGGGCTTCGTATATCTCTAAGCGAACTCAATATTTGAGAAATTGAGTATTTAATACAATTTTTTAAATTATTGATGTGACAGAAAACCCCACCAAATTTCCTCATTTCTACATTAAAATCTGCAATTTTAACACTGATTTCTATGAGGATCACCCTTTTCCTGAACCTCGAAGCGATGCTGATGATGATTATGACGTCATTCAAAAAATCTTATTACTGGGAGTATTGAAAATGCGGCAAACCATTAAAAAGGCATAAATATTATACATATACTGACAGCGTTGAAGAAATGACAAACCATTGTAAAGGCATATAAACATCTTAAACGCATTGCTAGGGAACCACGGTAACCAAAGTAAACATTCGGAAAGTGATTGTTGAGGCCCAGAAACCATTGTTGCCTGACAGTTTTTTGCCCATTTGGGGCATTTGCCCTGCTCTGATGAAATTTTAAAGTAGCCTATCGTTCAAGTCGGGTCCCATTTGGTATATATGCAAAATGTGGTGATGATCAATCTAAAATTGTAGATTTGTATAGAGAACACACACACACAGACAGAAAATCAATTTTATATATATAGATAACATAAAAAACCGTTATAACGCCACTGTTGTTTATGTGCATTTACAGTTAATTTATCATTTTTGAAAAAATTTCCACAATATTTCAACCCCAACATTTTTTCCTCCCTGAAAGTTTAGGATTCATCCCTTTTCATTCAAATGTTATCATCAGCGAGCATAACGATAGTTTAATTTATTGCAATTTGTGCAAATGAATTGAAGTATAAAGAATGGTCTGGTAGGGGGGGGGGGGGTCTTAAAAAGCACATTAAATACCTGAATGCATGTAGGGACCAAAACAAGAAATATATATATATTCAGCAAAATAGATTTATTGATAAGGGAAAGTATACGATGAGTGTAGTGCACCAATTTGTTCAAGGTTTGAAAGTTTTTAACAGTGTATGTTTTTAATCGCTGGTCATTTCATTTTCAGCGTTATCATCTCCCTGGATTTGCTCAATTCAAATCATGTCAAAAATAGTTCTTTCAATATCTAGAAAACTGGAAATTCTAAATTATCAAACCAATATACTAAAAAAGCAATACCACCATTATCTCCCTTTGTTTATTTAGTTTTTGTACTTTCCAACCATGATCTGACATAACTCCAAACTCGTTATAGTGCAAAAGTTCTTTGAACGGATGGTGGGGTCACAACAGGGTTCGACTGTATATATGCTCCGAGAAAGAAATATTCTATTTGCTTCTATAGCATAGCGGTAGCATACTCATATGGAATACAAAAGAAAAGATGGGTTTGTGTCCCTGTAGAGAAATTTTTCATTAAAAAAAAATCAATATCTTCACATAAACAGTCAGTTTTCAGTAAACTTCAATAGCTGCTGTGGTGGTCTAGTGATGGACTCGTGTCGCAAGGTCCCAGGTTCAAACCCCATCGCCCCGCAGTGGTGGTCGGCTGAAGTTGGTTTTCTGCGGTTTCCAACTTCGAGCCATAAATACGAGCCGATCTCGCCACAGAGCAACAGGCCTACAACGATACAATTATTCAATCATTACACTTCACTCATAGTTAGAAAAAATGATGGCAGATGGCAGCACTACACATAATAAGCATTACAAAGAAACAAACTTCACGTCAGGTTTCACTACACGCACATTCCAACATGTACCAATTCGTTAGAGGTTCTGCAGAGGAATATGGATGAGGTACATGTATGGTTTAGTAGTAGTAAACTTCAATAATTTTAAACAGCTGCTATGCACTGTACATTCATCCCTCTGGGGAATTCCTAACAAATTAGTGCATGCCAGAATGTGTTGAGTGTGTATATGCGTGACTAATGTATTTATGATGCCAGAATTTTGTCTTTCATGTTCAAAAAGCACTGCTGTATAGTTTCCATATTAGAATTGAAAGTGGTATGCAGGGAATCGAAGCGCTGTGTCCTCATATTTTGGATGAGCACACTAGGTACTAAACAATATACCATTATCTTAAAAAAAGTTTTTCCCATTTTGGAACATTAAATTTTACTAAAGTATATTGTTCAAGTTCACTTCAACTCATAAAAACGAGGGTGGACTGTATATAGCAAATCAATCTAAATCAGCATTTTTCAACCTATGGTCCGCAGGCAGACTTGATAATTCAATTCTACCTGAATGAAAATTATCCAATTCTTGTGAACAATACTAGAAATATCCTTTTTGGTTCAAATAAAAACTACACCTCCATACTCAAGGTTACCATATCTAACCCAGGAAATTATAATTTTATATATGTTATATTGCTAAAATTGCTGAAAAGTGAGGAAATGAAAGGCTGCTGCTGTTGCAAATCAAAGTAAATAATACATTTCCACACAAAAAGTATTCATCATGACTAAGTGACAGTATTTCATTCAGAATACAGAAATAAGAATATTGAACCCGGCAAAATACAGGAAATATATATATACAAAATACTAATTTGGTGACATCATCAATTGTCACCAAAAACATTGCCATCTTAAGCAAAATTGCCTGCTGTTGAAATTATTAATTCATGAGAAATTAAGGACAGGGCAAATTGCAATGATTTTAAATGTAGTTAGGGGGGAACCGCTGAAACTGACAAATATATATGTGTAAGATTAATATTTATTCTTTAGTAAAAAATGAGCTTCGTTAAAAAAAAGGGTTATGTAAAAAAACAGGAATGGCCAGAAAAACAAATACAAATACAAATACAACGCCACAACAGGCAAATTGCCCAACGAGGTGGCTGACTTGAGAACATCATGGATCCCCGAGCCATTTTTGGAGGCACCTACCTACTACTGCTACACCACACATGCACCCCGCCCACACACCCCCCCCCCCCGCGGAACCCCCAACGAATCGGTACATGCGGGAATGTGCGTGTGCGTGTAGTGAAACCTGACGTGAAGTTTTTGTTTCTCTGTAATGCTTGTTATGTGTAGTGCTGCCATCTGCCACCAGTTTTTCTAACTATGAGTGAAGTGTTATGATTGAATGATTTATCGTTGTAGGACTGTTGCTCTCTGTGGCGAGACTTTTTAACGGGGAGATCGGCTCGCATTTGCGCCTTGAAGTTGGGAACCACAGAAAACCAACTTCAGCCGACCACCACTGTGGGGTTCGAACCCGGATCCTCGCATCGCGAGTCCGTCACTATAACCACTCGACCACCACAGCGGCCATGTTCCACCACAGCGGCCATAATTGCGGAATGTTCCGCAATTATGGGACATATGGTAACATAATTCATGCTGTAGATAGTGGCCCACAGAATTGTTCCAAATATTTTACTCATCCTTGGGTTCAGAAAAATTAAGGAATGCTGATTTTATACAAATAATAAAAAATAAATAAATCTAAAAGCATATTCAAATTTTGAATCTTTGAAACTAAATTGACATTATTCACCTGATCACTAGTCATTGGATTTTCAAGTGGTACATGAAATGATACTCCTCCTGATCCTAAGCAAGAAAAAAAGAAATGAGAGCAAATTATCTAAAAGTAAATATTAATGCATTTTATGATTATTAAAAAAATTTCATTCATATCATTTTATTACAGAAGGGCAAATTAGACCAAAAAACAATGTGTCCTCTATTTTTTTTTATTCTTGTAACACCTGCACAAAATGACAAAAAAAAGTTTTATATTCTATAGAATAAATTTCTGCTGCCCTGCAATTGTGCAAACACTGCGTGTGAGTGTGTGTGTGTATAGAACTATTTTTAACATGAACAGCCGAGGGAATATCGATTGAGACCTCAAGTATTAAGGCCAAATGAATCCCCAGAGCTGCTCAAGTGCTTTCGTACCCGAGCCAGAATTTGAAACTGAAATTTGTAAAACTGGATGTTGATAGGCAAAAAAAAACCCCCTGCCAAATTGTGAAGAAATCACAACTTTAAACAGAGCGTATTGAAACAATCACTAGCCTCAAAGCAGAATGCTTTGCATTGTCCTGAGACGAGCCCTCGGCTAACTGGAAAAAACCGGTAAGTCTTTTAAAAACATGAAAATTATAACAATGAGTTCAATCATGAAATGGTGAAAATATTGATTTGTTCGAAAATTAAACTTGGTACAGCAAAATTATATAATGAATAACTGTTTTTTTTTTTTTTTTTACCCAAACCAAGAAAAAATTAAACTAAAAAGATAGATTAATCTTTACCTTTGATTACTGCTTCGGAAATATTAAAGCCCTTTTTATTCTTGTTCTTTACAGCCTGAAAAAATACAATGAAAAACAAATTTTATTTTATTGGTGTAAATTTCAGTACTGACAATCACTTTTGCATTTCGGCTTAAATTATAAAATTCAAATCCTTTTATATTTACAAATCTGCAAGTCAATGGTGGATTTTTTTAGACTAATGCATTGGCTATGTAAAACATATATAACTTACCATAAAATAATGATTCCTATAGGTATATATATATACCAACAATCTCAATATACAATTTTCAATAGATTTTTTTAAGCAATTTGAGAAAAGAAAGCTACCCTCACAATTAACTTAATTTCATCATTTACTAACAAATCATGCAGTAATATACACAAGTGTAATATTGTACTTGATTACATTCAGGTTTTTTTCCCATTTGTTCAAAATGTCACCACATTGGACTAGCGGTTCTCAAAGTGTGTGTTAGGGCTCCCAGGGGCATCACCAACCATTGTCAGGGGGCGTCATGGTGGGCTGTCAATAATGATATGCCCTGTATAGTGCATGGAAGTGATTCTTTGTTAGACTATCGTGGGGGAAAACTATGAATTGACTTTGACTAAACCAATGGAGTCACAGATGATACAAGTTTGAGAACCACTGATATAGACTATTCCTTTTTTCACTAGTTAAATATGTAATTTTAAATCTCACTTATAAAATAGAAATAAAAACTGAACTATACCATACCTGTGATTTTGTAACCGTATCATTTTCTAATTTTTCTGGACCTACAAAATCAAAATCACATCTGAAAACAGGTTCAACCGACTTTTCTTTTTGTGTATCTGTAAGCAGCTGCTGTATCACAAATGATTTCATAACAGGAGACTTTTTACACTGCGTTCGGTCGATCACTTTCGCATTATTTTTAAAAGCAACAGATTGGAGAAATTTCTCACTGCTAGTGTCTTTAACTTTTTGCTCTTGTGATTTAGTCTCACACTGTGTTTGTTCAATGATTTCAACATCATTTTTAAAAGCCATATATTGAACACGTTTTCCAGAGCGAGTTCCTTTAGCTTCTTGAGCTTGGGGTTCAGTCTCAGAAGGCTTTTTATGCTGCGTTGGTTCAGTCTCAGAAGGCTTCTTACGCTGTTTTGGTTTAGTCTCGGAAGGTTCTTTACGCTGTGTTGCTTCAGTCTCAGAAGGTTTTTTATGCTGTGTTGGTTCAAGTACTTCATCATTTTTAGAACCGACAGATTGAAGACATTTTTTGCCATTATTGTCTTTAGCTTGTTGCTGCTGCACAGAATGGGATGTCACAGATGAAACCTGTTCAAAGTTTTTGATATCTTGCTGACTTGCTGTCACTGTGGAAGATACAAAAGGTCAAACCATATATACATGTATTGCAGATTTTTTTTTTTTTTAAGAATCATGCTTAAAAAGAAATTGCTCAAAAGTTAGAGGGAGTACACAACCTTTACAGTCAGCAGGCAAGAAACTGGTATACCTATCATGTTGTACGATTGAAAATTTTTTTAAGAACACCTTTCTAAAAAAATTCTAAAGGTGGAATTTCTTGGCAGGCTGCATTTGTGTCACAGGCTGGAGATTGTCGCCCCACCCCCTAGTCTGGTGTATTTATGTATGACTGTATCAAAGATTCTTCCGTAATGGAAAAGAATCACTTGAAGTACTTAAATGTGCAACATTTGATTTTATTCAAGCTCCACTAAAATATGCTTGATTATTTTCCTGAATTCCCCTGAACAAAACTTCAGAAGATATAAATATAATTCAAAATCTTAATCTCCCAAATTTTGAATTTTTGTTTTTCAAGTTTGTCCCCACACCCTACAGGAACTTTCCGCGGACTTTTATCAAATATTTTGCATTTCACCCGACTTCTATGACTTTGCAGGTCACTGGAAACCCTGCAATGTTTAGTTCTTGAATAAAATTAAAAATTAAGAACAAAATTTTATGGCTTATGCAAAGCTTTAGAATTTCTACAAAAAATATATTTCCCCTTTAGTAATTTTTCTGAGTGCAGCTTATTTACCAGAAATTGTAACTTGAATTTGAAAAACATTATTGTAAATAAATTTTAAGAGTACCATTTTCTAGTTTCAACAAGTTGTCTATCCTTTTCTGTTCTTGTTGCATTTGGGCCCACTGTGCCTGTTGCATCGAACGCAACTTCTGAACTTGTTCTTCCTGCCATTTTCTTATCTCACCAAGTTGTTCGAAAAAACCTGCAGTTGCCTCTAAAAAAATAATAACTCATTTAATTATACCATGCTCAGTTGTCATACCAAATTGTCAACGAGACTGGGAATTATGCAGAAATGAAAACATACCACTTGAATTAGGAACAACACTTTCTCTCATCGCTTTGTCCTCCACAAGCAGTTCTAAAAAAAAAATTACTGAAATAATACTTGAATAAATGTCTTCAATAGATGAATGATACAAAATAGGACCAAAAAGTATTTTATACACAAAGTACCTTGAATTCTTGAGATATCATGGAAACATATTTTATGGATATTATGCTGAGGCGAACTTTGAAAAAGTCATCTTGTCTGCTTGCCTGGTATGTAAGTGGGCCGCGGCCCCGGCGGAGACAACACAACTTTTCTTTCAGAGTTCCCCTCCAGATATATCCAGAAAATATATTTCCTTTATATCCTTTTCTTATGTTAAAAGACACACTGTCATGAAATCAGAAAATGTTGTGTCATTCATAGACCTTAACTGAGCAGTAACATTACACGACTGATACTGATTTCATAGTTGCCACGGTAACTTGGAACTTGAGATTTATCAGTTGAAAATTCTGTATAACAATAATGGCCTACACAACAACATCACTCTTTAATCCCGGCACACTGCCCATACATAAAACCATGATGATGAAATAACATTTCTGCCCTTCCCATCATGCAAACACTGTTTCAAAAGCTTTGTTTTCGTATATAAGGTGGAATGAAATCTTGTGAATAGCCATTTCTATAAAAAAAGAGGATATAGAGGAGGAGATTCTATAAATCAGGAGCATATGCAAGATCGACCTTTGGAGGGGGCACATTTTCTTCCCAAAAGATTTTGAGTTACCATCCTTGAAAAAACCATCCTATTAAAAGAAATTGGTTAATATAGTATACATGGGGCATTTTCTTTGGATATTTAAATGTTTTCATCATAACATTACATCTTTTTCTAACTTTTGGTCAGCTTAGAGGTAGGGCACGGGCCTCCCACGCATCCCCCAATCTCCCATTAGATAGGCCTATATTTTTTGTGATCTGTAAATCTTCCTCTTCATACATCATATTTTATTAAGAGGGTCACATTTCTGACAGAGGACAACCACTTCTGAACTGTACATGCACCTCTTGAACATTTGCTGGGGAATTTACAATAAATTTATATTTACAAGGGTATGCATGTTCATGCAATAAAAAAGCAACAGGGATTCGAGCTGTAAACCATGGTTTCTCATTTTCTTTATATCACTACATCATTATCTGGAATAGTAACAAACTGTTGATCTTGTGTAAATGTGTCCACAACATATGGTCAAGCCTATGAAATGTAATATGTGGGAACAAATAAATAATCAATACAATTCTTTTTAACTTGAGCTAATACAGACTTTGAACAGTTTGGTGTCCAAGAAGTGTTTAAATTTGTTTCCATATTAGAAGTGAAACTGACAAGTGCCCGTATTTTCAATTTTGATGCCGTATTGTATGTAAACAGGGGTCTTTCCAACCGAAATTTAGGTTCGTTTTTGAGATCCTGAATTTTGTGAAGGATCTGCAAAAATGGACCTTTCACAAAATAAAAATTAATGAAACCATAAATCAGGCATTTCATTTCTTTTCTGATAAATTAAACTTCAGTTGAATCCTGTTTTAATAAATACTGTTCTAGCAAACATTTTGTTGTAAAGAATTTAATTACTTTTTCTAATCTTTAAATAAGTTTACATAGGAACAATGTATTGCGAATTCTGATAATAGGAAATGAAAAATCTGTTATAACGAATTCAAAAACAAGTATCTGAATGTCAAGAAAAGAGTACAGAATGTTTCAAAAATGATTCCGTAAAATATTTTTCAAAGAATTAACTTGTTTAATTATTAGGGAAGACTGGTTTTTTTTCTATGGTTTGTGAAGAGAAATTTTAACCAACACGGATGTGGAGGTCATGCCCCATGAAAAGGGGGGGGGGAGATTGCTTGAAATTAATTTTTACTACAGGGGGCTCCAGTGAGCATTGATCTTTTCTATGGCAAGGGGAGAGACGGGTGCATTGTCCTTCACTATAAGGAGTCCACAACATCAAAAAGGTTGGGAAACACATCCTATCACACGCTGGGAAAATATGCCAGAACACTAAGCAACTTTCTCTACATAAGCAAAAAAACTTATTTTCTTAGAGCTTATATGTAATGAACGAGACCTTACATAGATAGTCAAACCCTACTCCATTAATGGAGGAATAGGTGTCAGAAGTGTTTCGAACCTGTGGGTACTCATCGAGCGTTATGCAGGGGACTCTTATTTCAGAATGAATTCTAGGGATGTTTGAACTTGTGAAACTAATTACCTTGGGTGCTCGAGCACCCACAGCACCATGGCTCCACCACCACTAGTTAATAGCTCACATACACTGATTTTTTTACCCCCAAATCACGATTAATCTTGTATCACTCTCTGCTATTCGTGCAAAGGTTTTAACAGCTTTACAGAGCTTAAATTTAAAATCCATAGATATCAATCCCTCCTATAAATTGGAAGCTCCAACCCCTGTTGCTTTACTGAGTCAATTGAAAATACCCACGGGGAAAAATTTTCTCTATTGTAAAAACTAACAAAATGAATGTTAAATTGTATGTTGATTTGATTAGTATAGCCATGACCATATGAACGTTTTTAACAGCTAGCTGATGTGAAGATGAAGAAAGAAAATTCAACTGCCTCTACAGGAATATTAGAGAATTTAAGTTCTTTCACATGTGGGAAGAAAACAACGAGACCACAACGCTACAGAAGAAATAAACTTTTTACCTGAGAACCTACATGCAGAAGGATGGGACTGTAAATGCAGTCAGATCTAAAGCGCTTGCCTAGCATGCGAGAGGACGTGGGTTTGATTTCCCTTAGAGACAGTTGAATTTTCTTTCCTGAATTCATCTCTGCATCAGCCAGTTGTTAAAACCTTCATATGGCTATACTAATCAAAAGGACAGAAAATTTGGGTGGCATGGACTTTAGATTCTGTTCAGAAAATCTGTAGCTGTGGCAACTTGGAAACACTTGTTTATTTTCTGTATGAATGCCTGCTCCAACTGGATTGTACTGTCTTCTTTGTCTACGAGGGTTCAGCAAAACAATTATGGGGTATGAAAATTTTTTTTCTTTCTGATTTAATCCAAATGCAGTTCAGGTGCATCAAGTTGACTATAATAACAGTCCAGGGAATGAGCACCTAGCAAATCTGGACCCTATAATTTAATGATTCACAAATATTTCAAAACATTTGCATTGCCTTAAGCCAATGCATTCCTTAATTTTTTTAATATTTATATTCAGGGGTAAGGGATCATGTCAAAGTAAAAGCAAAATCACATCTATGGTTATAGCTATAGCAATTTTACTTTGTTCCCTTCTATGTCTGATTTGCATATTCACATTCAGGCATGTTAGTGATTGAACAAAACTTTTTCTGCAATATTTAATTGTTGAACTTTGTGTAATTTATCACCTGGTGGTGCTGTTGCTATATATTCTGCTTACAGTCGTATTTCAGAACCAATTTTTTTCCATTGTTCATAAGCTTGCTGTCTGTTCATATGGATTATATCGATTTTAGTGGATTATTACACATGTGCATGTCGTAAGAGTTACTCTAATTTTGATTATTTCTAATGGAATTATTACTGTGCCATGCAGGAAGAAGGATGAAAAAAATATATATATGTGAGTGGTGAGCTTTTATATTTCCCTACGTTAAGCCTTGGGTTGCACTAGGATCGCAACCCAAGGTTTTGGTGCCCATAAGGGTAATTAAACTCTGTCTTCACCGAGAATTTTTTAATATTAATTTTGTTATGGGTTACGGTTTCCAAGCTGTGCAAGTGTAAGATAACAGATGAGATGGCATGGGGGGGGGGGGGGCGCTCAATTGCTTTTAAAACATACCTCCATCCTAATATGTGTACATTCATCTTATTGGTCATTTTTGTCGCACCACGGTCATTTTCTGCACACGAGGGCTAATTAGACAGGGACCTACAATTTATTGCCGATTCCGAACGGCAGGCTTGTTTCTTATACTCATCGAGAGGTTGGTACACTAACCCCTCGATGGGGGCCCCCTGCGGTAGCAATTTTTTGCTGCAGTCAAGTCGACGTTTCTGTTGCACCCCTGTGTCAGGAAAGTTTTCTGACAAGGACGAACCGGGTATCGAACTCGCGACACCTCTAAACATCCTTTGGTACTTTAGGCGAGTATCTTATCGACCGGGCTACCGCGCCCACATTCATCTTAATTAAACCCCGAAACTTCTCCAACTCCTAATCCCATCTCGTCTGTAATCCCCACAAAATTTGTTAATCGCGACAGTACCCAATTGTCCGGGGGAAATATGTTGTAAAAAAGTTTGTATGGTTTTTTTTTTTGACACTAAATAAAGTGTTCCAGACTCTGCCACGAAGCTGGGCTGGAAGAGATCTCGGCAACGGGATAAGTCCAGTGGCAAAGTTCTGGCGTTCATTCAATTCCAAGCTGTAAGGCCATTCTTTCTAAGGCACTTTCTTCCTGACGTTTCGCCCACATCTGTGACAGGCATCTCTTAAGGTTAAATCCACATAGGTTTCTGTGACAAGCGAGAAAGGCATCATACTCGACTTACAGAGAACACTCAAAAAAGACGTCGAGTATCAGGCCTTTCTTGCTTGTCAAAGGAACCTGTGTGTGTTCAACCTCAGAAGATGCGCCACAGATGTGGGTTAAACGCCAGGAAGAAAATACCTCAGACCATGGCCTAACAGCCCGGAAACCATTCATAACTCATTGAAAGCCAGCAATGAAAGCCTCAGACAATACTTCATTCATTTTGCAAGTTTGGGCAATAGAGGGAATTGCCCCCTCCCCCCTGGGTATTTCTAACTGAGTATTGACTCAGTGAACAAACAAGGGAGACATTTTAGAGCTTTCAATTTATTGGAGGGATTGATACCTTATGAAATATGGATTTAAGCTCTGTAAATTCTCACTTCGTCAATGCATTGAAGAAAATGCACAGCATTGAATAGCACTGTAAGCTAGGAAAAAAAAACCCTTCCTCGACTTTCTTGTTACCATGCATATTGAAAACTACTCATAAATTGCATTACAGATATCATAAAAGCACGTTTTTATAGAGATAAGTGATACTATGACAATTGAAATGACAGGTATTTTTTACCTCATGAAGCATTTATCGAATTCTTTCGAAGCCTTTGGACATGAGACATTCATTGGACATGATGATTTCAGCTGAAGAAACTCATTTTCTTATCAAATTCATTGCAAATTTCTAAAAAATTTCAATCTCAACTACAACTTCAATCCACCATCCATCATGACGACTTCATAAATCTCGCATTTTCAAACACAAACAGCGCCTTGTAATTTGATTGGTTGGCATACTACTGCCAAATTTAAAAAGAAAAAAAATATATTTTCATAAATTTTTCGATAAATTTATAGACTTTTGCTTCTTATAAATATATTTATATAAGACATGAATAAAAAATTGTGAAATAAATCCCAATTCTAGATTTTTAAAATATCCTCCTGTGTTTTCGAGTTTTTGTTGATGAGTATTAATAACGAAGTCAAAGCCGTAAGTATAACGTCAACCAAAACTGAACGTGCAGCGGCGCATTCGTAAAGCTTCTTTATTTGGCTTGCGATTCTTAGAAATTAACGTTGATTTTGATTATCAAATATCTTTATTTACGGTCTCCTCATCAGTCTAGTTTAGTTATCCAAGGTATCATTGTAGATTATTTTGTAATCAGTATAAAAAAAATGATGCAATCAATAACATTTTAGTTGCCTGTGTGAGAAATTTTTTTAATTTCAATTGAAATTTTAATCAACTATTGATATCACAATTTCATAAAACAATAGAATATGGATCTTTGTTTCAATTTGGAAAGAAAAATGTATATATAGAGTCAGCCCCGCTTAAACAGATATCAATAGTTCCAGCACATGATATCTTCCAGGGAACAGCTATAGTATTATATTATTTTGTACTTTATATTTTTTTTATATTATATTTAATATTATGTAAAAATATTATAAATATGATATATTATTATTTTTATTATATATTTTTTATTTTATATTATTTCTTTTGGCAACGTGTTGCAGATTGTTTTTCTTTGGTGAGAAAAATGCCCAAAAGTATGACATGAATGAAGCCGAGTCATGCTTTTGATGTATTTCTTGCCAAAGACAAAATTCCTTTGACAAAAATGGATAATGCTATTGCTGTGAAAAAAAAAATGTGATGAAGGCGTTAAAAATGTGATGTATTTTGCGATGAAGGCTTGCACGCAGCCAGTGGGCATGCTTTGCTCGCAGCAAGCACATCATGAACCCTCTCCTTGAATATAGATAATTAAAAATGAATCAATTGCCGTGAAGGCTCGTGCAGAAGCAACCATCCTCTGGGGATGACAGTAAAAAACTAAGAAAAATTAATTGGTAATATTTCAAAAAATCGAAGATTTAAGTAAGAGAGGGGAAAAAATATTGAAGATGAAAGTAAGAGAGAAGAACAAAAACTATTGCTATGAGTTTGTTCGAACCATCAACCTTGAGATTTCCAGTTCTGCGCTTTACTTACTGGTTTAACTGTGGATGCTTTATTCCCCAGAGCAGAATGTTTCGCATTGTTCTGCAATGAGCCCTCGGCTGATTGAAAATGTTCTGTGGTAAAAATTCCCATAATAGTATTTTCTACTCCTTTCTTAAAATTCTTCTGCAGTAGCACTGATTGTTGTAAAAAAGTATGTTACAGATTTTGGAATATTCTGCTTTAGGGGCTTTGTTGCAATTGCCTACACTAGTAGCTGTAATTTGATTTGTGTTGAGTTCATCTTAATAAGTTTCCATTGGAGGCATTTAAATCACTTGATTTTTCTTTAAAAAATTCATTGATTTGAATTTCATTTTTCTTTATTTAACTTCAATGACAGTGAGGTAAAAATAACCTAGGTATAACCTATAGTAATGATAATAATAAGTAGGCCTATAACAGGTAAATACCTTTTGGTTTGTATGTTATTGAAAAGTGGTAAACTTCTAGATTAAAAGAAATATAGATTTGATAAATTTTGACTTAAACCTAATTCGCATGCATGAGAAAAAATGCAGAGAGAAAAATATAGGCAGCTAAACCTAGATATAACTGCAGCAAGTATTCACAATGTATGAGAGTTGAGTGCTAGGGTTCCCCTAAAAAAAAAAAGAGAGGAAAAATTATATTTTTTTGTATAAAGCCCCTTGATTTCTATGCCCTAATTGCTGATTTAATTATAATACGAACATAAATACTAGTGGACCCTAAATTTTAATACAAAAAGCAAAAAAGTCTTTGCTTGTTTTTTTACAAAAACTTATTAAATCTGTGAAAGGACAAAATATGCAAATTATTAAGCAACAAATCATGCAGGTCTAAAACATATCATAATAAATGCATCCATCAATTATGTAAGAAATAGGGTAGAAAAACCTACTCTGGTCAATGTGTTTTCTATTGGTTGTATGTAGAGTGAATCGGGAACCTTCAACATATTTGATACTGAGGTGTCACCAGGTATTTACTTTAAGGGGGGATCCTCATGAATAAATGCACACTATAAGGAAAAATGTTAATCAATGTAGTTAATTCAGGCTCAATAACATTTCATGTTACATAAACATATATTTTAGACGTTAATATTTCTTGTTTGTGGTTCGTTTGTTTATTGCTCATTTGTTAGTTTATTTATAGTGCTTAATTAAATTTGAGAGATTAAGTAAAAAAAATAGATAAGTGATATGAAAATATTCATTCTGGATACAAGTACAAAAACAACGCCATAATCAGCAAAATGCCCAACGAGGGCTGAAATGATTAACAATGTTATTTAATTAGCAGTTTTACACCCTGTTCCATTGTATGTATTCTGTACATTGTATAAGAAAGACAAAATATGTTAACTAAAAGCTTTCTCTTATTATTTTTTTTTGTGTGTTTATTTTGCTCGTAGAATTGAAAAAAAAAATTGCATTCGAGCAAAAAAAATATAGTGTTTCAGTAATTCTGCACAGTTTTCTGTGGTTTTTCTTTCAGTTAAATGTGTCTCACTACTGGGATGAAAACATTATGAGAAAAGCAAATGTTGGCTTCACTACGTTTAGTTGTTGGTGGAAAATTTGTTTTCAAGAGAATTGTTTTTCCATCTTTTGCTTTGTACAGCAAGGTAGCGTTGAAGCCGAAGCTGATCACCATGAAGCTTGATACTCCCCTTTTCAAAGCAATATTCACTCCAGAGACTCATTTGCTGTCCTCAATGTTCAAAAAGTACGGCTATGAGCTTAGAATTGCTGGAGGTGCTGTTCGGGACATCCTGTTGAATAAGCAACCTATGGATATAGATTTTGCAACCACAGCTACTCCAGAAGAAATGAGAAAGATGTTTACTGCAGAAGGTAATCAGCTTAATGCAATAATATAATTTTATATAATGATGCCTGATTACTGGAAGTTAGCCTTTCCCCTTTCATAAGTATTTTTATGTGTTAAAATTCAGGTACAATCTTTGTACTTGGTTTAAAATCCTTGGTTTACAGCAGCAATGCACAACCTGCAGCCTGCCAAAGGGTTCTATCTGGCCCACGGAAAGTGTTCTGGTGGGAAAATATCAATACAAATACAACATAAAAAATACCTAGCATGACTATTTTCTTCATAAAAATACGGGAAAATGGGATCCATACAGTACAATGTCTATTACCACAAAAAAACAGAAATTGTCATACAGTGTTTCTGTGATTCAAGTTAAGAGACCAATTCTTCCAGTATGAGAAAATTTTAGCAAATGGTATGAGGGGCAATTACTATTATTTAAGATTGAGTTATTTTAGCTTCAGAGCTTAATGTAAAGCCATATAGTTTCATTGATCAAAAAAAAAAATGTTCACACTATTTACAGTTCCAAACCAGTCAAAAGTTTACCCAAATTACTTAACTATGTAAATATATCTCTCCACTCCATACAGTGCAACAACATAACATTTACATTTTTTAAAAAACTATTACATGATTCTCAATTTGCTCTGCTCTCAATACAATGATCATGTGCTTATCAGCCTCACTTCGGCACAGTTGGTCAAAAAATATAGTATCAAAAAATACTAGAAGAAAGAACATTTCCGCAGTGGGTACAATGTTGGGTACAACCTTGTGCAACATATTGCACAATACGTATTAAATTATATTTTTCACAGTATTATTTTCAGTGTGCCAAAATTATTGGCATAATTGCATGAGAAAATGTGTACTATTTACAATACAAAGTTTATTAAAATCGCCCCTTAAACTGACATTATCACAAATGGGAAAACTTATCCTGTATTATTGAGTTATAATATTGATGCTAAAATTACTCTAGACTAGACCATTCTAAACAACTTGGTATACCAGAAAATATTACATCACCATGATTAAACACAATTACCCTATTCGTAAATCATCATATCTCAGTAAATACATCTCCTGCAGTGCATGTACACTATCACATTCTATTACATTTATATCATATAATAATAGTTCTAGAATTTACCAGTATTCCAAATACTTTTCCATGGATTTTTTCACTACTATATAAAAAGTTATATATCTCCTTGTTTCTAAGTAGTGTGTTAGGATATCATGGTTTCTTTTGTCCACAGGTATGATCTCTTTTTTCTGACTTCCAATAGGAACATTCATAAATATAGTGTCTTCTGGCATTCCTCTCTCCACAAAAAACACATAAGTCATCTTTATGGTGTCCACCCTTGGTAATGGCCAAGGGCACCATGTTCAGTAAACAATTGATTAACATAGAAGTTCCCCTTAATCCGTTTACAACTGACCCTAGGAAAAAATTCATATGTAGCAGAGCACGTCCATTGATGGTTGTGTCCTACAAATGTTGCCACTGGATAATATTGTTTCTTTGCAGTAGTGTTCGAATCTGTCTTTTTGTGTGTATATAGACAATTAATGTCTATTATATTTTGTAAAGTACTCTCTTTCGCCAAACTATCCACCAAGTCTCATTCCTTACGTTGCCTGCATGGTCACCCAATGTAGTCGTATTATTATTTTTGCTTGTAACTTCCTAATGTCTCTAATAAGGTTATTGGTCTCCTTGAGTGACTGAAGTTTTTCTAGAGATGATCTGGAATCACTATATAGATCCACTTCAGGCCATTTTAATTCAATGGCTTTCTCATATGGCTAATTTTATTGCTAATAGTTTTGCAATGAACACCAAAGCATTATCAGATAGTCTTTTTTCTCTTGGTATATTATCTCGTCATTTTGAAACATAATAAATGCCAGACCAGTTCCAAAGTCAGTTTTCAAGCCATCTGTATAGGCTGAATAATTATTTTTGTCTCTTCCATCCTTATCCCATGGTAATATTGTTACTGTTCATGGATCTTCAAGATCTTGTTTTTCTCTTCCCACCTCATTTTCATTACTCAGTCTGTTTCCTATGCGAATTGTTCTTCCAAGTTTTAATAAGGAGAGCATTTTATACATTAGTCTGGCTTTATAAAACAAGGAAACACACTCAGATAAAACCTGCAGTGCATGTCCCGAGATGCTGTTGTAGCACTTTGGTATAATTAGTAGTGCTACCCGCTGTATTTATTCCAGCTTTGATTCAAGGTACTTAAGTTCGCCAAACCAGATCTCTGCACCATGAAGGACTATCTTCTCAACACATGTTAAGTAGATTTCCTTAACGACAGCTGGTGATAATCCCCAAGTAGCCTTGACTATCCATTGCAACCTTTGAATATAGTTATTCGCAGCCTCCAATTTATAGTCAGGGTGAGCTGTGAAGTTCATATTATGCAAGAACAAAATTCTCAAGTAGCTGATCATTTTGGAATTAGGAATATGATTTCCCATTATCCTCATAGGAGGATATCTTTTCACTTCATCACCAATTTTGAAAATAGTGTATGTACACCTGTCATGACTAAGAGTCAAACCAAAATTCGTGCACCAGTTGTGTACTTTCATGAGAATTGGCACTAATAATTGCTCAAAAGAAATATAGTTCTTTAATCTTAAAAGAATCACATCATCATCTGCAAATTCCTGTATTTGCTCATTTCCTTCCAATTGCATCTCCAATAGGTTATTAATTATAATTAACCATAATATAGGACCTAAAGACGACCCTTCAGGTACTCCAATATTATATGCCTTAACCTCTTCCATAAAACTTTGAATAAATTTCTCTTATCTTTCAGAAAATGTAGTATCTGATTATCCAATGATTTTGGTACATCATAATCTTCCAATAGTCCTTTAATTCCCAAGCGATGAGTTTTTAAAAGATTAGTTCCTTTTTAGAAGCCCAGTGCACCCACCATTAAATCTGCCTCTGGATGTAGAAAATCACTGATGTGACTTACAAAAATTTTGTGTTGGTTTCAGATTCCAGTTTAATAATCGCACATATGAAATTTTAGACATCATTGCCAATTTTTTATTCATCATGGCACCAAGCACCAGGGATTGGTCAAGCCTTGTAATAAATAAAATTTATCCTTCCCCTTTCTCTTAAAAATTTCCTGTTTGTTCTGAACTCATCCTTCAACATATATCAAGCACAGATTTGAGCATCAAAAAGTTTCATAACGTTTTTTAAGTTTTGACAAGTTTAAAAAGAAATATGATAAACATGTTGGGGTAAAAAAGAGAAGCTATCCATACTTAGAATAAGACAAACATAAATATTTTTAATGGGTATTGTATAATATTTTATCATGTACATATATATATTTTTTATAATTGCCCCAGCTGTTACCCGGTGGCATTGCCTGCCCCGTAAAAAAATTAGTATATGTATAGCTCAATTAGCCAGTATTTTCCAAAAACTCATCTGAAAGAAAGTGATTCAATAATGACAATAATTCATATTAAGTGACAATAAGATTTAATAATTTGAAAGTTCCAAAATTAAGATTTGATGTGGAACAGAAACTTATTTTTTCGTTAGATTATCTGTTCAACCATTCTCATCAATTCTAACCTCTCATTTAAGATGCTGTTACCATTTGAAGTTTAATAAATAAATTTGTGTACATTAGTGCCCAAATTTTACCAAGTGCCATTTTCTCAGCTCAATATATCAAGGAAATATACTTTTTCTGGGTATTATGCCAAGCTGAGCTTGTAAAGAAAAGTCATCTAGTCTCTGCTGGGAATAGAACTCGGGTCCTATTTTAAGGAAGGTAGGACCGCATCTACAGTGGTGTATATGGTAGCACACTTGCCTGGTCTGCAAGAAGACCTGGGATTAATTTCTGGCGGAGACCAAATAACTTTTCTTTCTGAGTTCGCCTCTGCATAATATCCAAAAGGTCTATTTCTTTGTGTGTATGACTTTACCATGATTGAATACAACAAGGTTGAATGCCTCACACCTTTTTGCATTCTTTGTAGGCATTCGTATGTTCAACAGGAAAGGTGAAGAGCACGGAACAGTGACTGTGAGAGTGAATGAATGTCAGAATTTTGAAATCACAACTCTACGGGTAGATATGCGTACAGATGGTAGGCATGCAGAAGTTGAATTCACAAAGAATTGGGAATTAGATGCCAGTAGACGAGATCTTACAATCAATGCTATGTTTTTAGGTATATCATTATTTTTTGTGTTTTACTGATAGAGTAGTAATGCATTATTGTAAAAGAAGAAAAATTTGTTACCAGAATTCTAGAGTATGATAACAGACAGTGCCACAACAATATGATTGGCCAGCTGGGGCAAGCATGCATTTTGGCGTGCCCCCCTGTAATATTAAAGGAAATGTTAAAGGATAAAATTGGTGCCTCTCTGGGTCTACTTTACCTCACACCAGTATTTAAGCTAGATTAAAAATTCATTTAGCAAAAATGGGAAAAAAAACTTTAGCAAAATGCTAATGATTGATGAATGTATGTCTACTAGTTTCGTACCTCCTGCATGTATTTTTGCAAAAGTGACTATTCTTTTGCATTCTAAGATTTAAAAAAGTGATCGTAGCTTCAACCCTGCCACACACCAACTCCGGTCATACATCACCATACCACTCGTCTGGTTCCTGAAGCACCAGTTCCACCAATTACCCCCTCAGTTGGGGTCCTGATGACAGAACATGTTTTGAATTGTCATTTTTGTTATTTAATTCATTGTTACCCAATTTTTTTTTATCTCACCAACCTCTCTGTTGTGGATGTAGATGTTAAAAGATTCCCCCCCCCCATCCCAGAAAATCAATTTCAACACTACCGTCCATTCAGTCAAAAATGAATTATTTTTTTTTTATAATTTGCATATATGATAAAAAATAGAATAAATTCACAAAATGTGTCATTTATGCAATGGTAGTAAATGAAATGAAAATGATCCTGTGGACCCTTACCAGATACAGACCCCCCTCCACCCAAGGGTCTGCACATCACAGGTTGAAAACACTGATTTAATTTATTATAGAATTTGTTTGGTGTCTGTCATGATCATATGCAACTTATATATATATATATATTTTTTTTTTTAGTATATTAATGAAAATTTTGTTGATTTTAATCACTCTGTAACAACATAAGAGATGTTTAGATGATTTTTTTTTTCCAATGTGTATTTTTTTACAATTTTATTCTTGATAGGCTTGGATGGTACATTGTATGATTATTTCCATGGAGTGGATGATTTAGAAAAAAGATATGTAAAATTTGTTGGCGACCCTGATGCAAGAATTAAAGAGGATTACCTTCGAATTTTGAGATATTTCAGGTGTGTAAGGTATTATTACGGAACAAAAAGAATGCATCAAGTACATTTTTGGTCTTTTTTTCCAGTCAAATTTTTTATATTTGTTCGCCGTATCATTTTATATTCAGATTTTATGGGAAAATTGCTTTGAATCCTGATCAGCATGACAGTGTCACATTGGAAGCTATTAGAAATAATGCTGAAGGATTAGGAAGTAGGTCTTGTTGATATTCATAATCAAATTCATTCTCCTCTGTGGTTAGATAATTTAATTTTCTAAGTAATCATGATAGTCTATCTTCAAAAAAAAATTTAATAATTTTTTACATCAGATATATCTGGATTATTAAGAACTTTTTATGTGATAAGGCCCACGTTCACAGTGTGGACACTCTGGGAATAGACTTGCCAGTTGCTGACCATTTCACAAAGAATATAGACTTATATAGTGTATATAGAATATAGAATAGAATATAGTGTAATTGACCAAAATATAAGTTCGATGTTGTGATTTCTATGATGATTTTGTTCTATGGATTTTTCTTAAATAACTCATTTCATTTTACCACTCATTGCCGTGCTGTATTTTGATGTAGTTTAGTATGCAACATTTTTTTTCTTTATGATTATTCAGAAATTTCCGGTGAAAGAATATGGGTCGAACTGAAGAAAACTCTAGGAGGAAATCATGTGAGGCATGTCATTTTGAAGATGATTGAACTAGGATTAGCACCTTTCATAGGTACTTTATTTTTCATAGTTTTTATCACTGTTTATTTGACCTAGATATCTTTGGATCATACATGTTTTAATTTTTTCTTAATCATTCACTTGCAGTGATTGATGAATACTAATGGATTCACATAAAAAAAAGGGAATTTAATTTTCGTGAGAGCAGAGTTGAATTTTCCTTTTTTAAATATCAATATCTCTTCTCATACAGCCAGTTTTCCCATATATATTTAATTTTAAAGGTGGTAGTAATAATAAAAAATATATTTTTGCTGAAATTTAAATTGAAAGGCTTAATTGATGTTTTTTTAACTAGTTCTCTCTCCCCTCCCCCTTTTTACAGGGTAATAATATCAAAACTTAATAGAGTAAAATAATCTAACCCATTACAATTCTCATGTCATAAAAACTTTGTAAGAAATAGTCAGAAAAAAACCTTCAGTTAATCTCTCTTTAATAACCATACTTTATTTATCGAAAGTTTTATTTATTTATTTATTTATTTTTTTGCATTTTGATTAAGTAAATGTGATTGTATAGATGCTGTTAATATTGATAAAAATCTATTTTAGCATTTGTTATTTTTCAGGTTTACCAGTGAAGCCAAATATGAAAGAATTTGAGGTTGTTTGTGAGCGATCAGCAACTATGAATCCAGAGCCTGTTACACTGTTGACTGCACTTTTGAATAATGATGAAGAGGTCTGAATAATCTGCTGGTTAAAATGTATACATGTGCATAGGTGCCAATGCATCTGATTCAGCCGGAAGTCTTCCAATTTTTTATCCCTATAAAAGTCTTCCGCATGGTGATGGAAAAATCCTTAAAAAAACCCCAAATATTATTCTTAATTAAAAATCACTCATTCCTGGCTGGCAAATTGAATCATATTTCCTTGAGAAGAATACAGAAAATCCGGATTTTAAATATTATAAATTGTCAAAAAATAATGTCAATAGTAGGCAAAGATGTCAGTTATTGCTAAAATTGGCGAAAAAAACCCAATGGTGGGGAATGAAGCACCACTGTAAGTCACCATGGATTAAAATAGATTCTACAAAAAAAACTAACATGACAAATATGTGAGATATATATTCATATTTATAGACATAATTATAATAATATAATTTATAAGTTGGTAAAATAATTTTTGATTCAGTATACTTCAGATTCAGTTTTCTTGATCTTTGACTTCAGTAAAGAATAAAAATTCAAGTAGGCTTCACGGAAAACAATGGGCAGTTTTATGAAAAAAGTTGTGACGGCTAAAATAAGAGCAAATTCTGGAATGCCTTGGGTCAATCTCCAAAAACATCCCAAATTTTTCCTTTTTGTTTTGTATGACATGTTTTCTTCAACAGAGTGAGATGTTTTTTCACGTGACAAATCCTAGATTTTTTATTTCTGGGAATCAGCACCTATGCATATGCATAATTTTTGTGATAAATTCAATAATGTGTGAAGCTTCACTGTGTGTTGTTTTGCATGGATTTCTTTAATTATTACTTTAAAGGAATATAACACCTATATAACAATATTCAAGGGACCAGAGAAATGTATGATCATAAAGAATTTATTGTTATAGATGGAATATATTAACAATATAGAAAGTGCAGCGGGACCAGAGAATAACATTGAAAATATGGAATTTTCTGCTGTAATTGTGAAAGTTATCTCAGCTGGAGTATTACTCAATCAACTCACATCTTTGCAATAGTACAGCACCATTATGGAAGTTGACTTTTCCTCAGTTACCTAGATATAGATATTGTGCTGCAGAAAATATGTTTTAACGAAGTAAAAATCATTTTAAAGTTCTAAAACTAAGTTTTTTTGCAATCAGAAAAGCTAATTGTAAAATTAAAGTTGTTTGCATTGAATTTAGAATGAATGAATAAGTAATTGATTTTTTACCTTTCTTTTCAGGTCATGGACATACATGGTCGACTAAAATTTTCTAAATTCGATAGAGACTTAGCTTTGTTTATTGTAAGTCACAGAGAAGATAAAGTTTGTGATGACCAGCTCAGGCCTTACAAAGCATTAATCCTTGACTCCAAGACGAAACTCAGTGATGCACAGCAATATGTGTATCAAGTCTTCAAATATAAGGGTGAACATTCTTTGTTAGAAGAACTGAAAACATGGAAATTGCCAAAGTTCCCTCTAAGTGGGAGTGTCCTCTTGAAAAAAGGAGTTAAAAGTGGGCCAACCTTCAACACCATTCTTTCAGAATTGAGAACGAAGTGGATTGAAAGTGATTTTACGTTGAGTGAAGAAGATCTTCTGAAAGAGCTTGACAAACTGGTGAAAAATATGTAATCATTAATTGTGTTTTGTATGGTGTGCAGATGAGATTGCTATCTCTGCTGATGTTGTATTAAAAAGTCAAACTATTTTTTTCCCCTCTTAGCATTTGTAAAGTATTCCATGTTTTGCTCAGTATATGAAGCTCTGTGCATTGTTGAGAAAAACGTTATAATTAAAGTGAATAAATTAAATAAATTAGCTTTGTTGTTTTAACTCTTTGAATGCTTTTACATAACCCAGTATACTGTGATGGTATACATATGGTAAACCTTGATTTGATTAAATCTCATTGATAATTATCAA
The DNA here is from genome assembly GCF_987345545.1 of Pholcus phalangioides. NCBI lineage: Eukaryota > Metazoa > Arthropoda > Arachnida > Araneae > Pholcidae > Pholcus > Pholcus phalangioides. The sequence goes on from NW_028301597.1 coordinate 36,829,391, forward strand.
TCACTGAGGATATATTTTTTATTTTAATCAAAAGATATACTTGGTAATACAGTAAAACCTCTTTTGTGGACAAATTTTTTTTCGCAAAAGAAAGGTGACCGTATCAGAGGGGGTTCCTGTTTAAATTGTATTATATAGTATTAACAATAACTGAAATGGTTTTTCACTTGAATACGAATGAAGTTCTAGCAATACATGGTGCGTTTAAAGTCATTGGAAATACATAATTAAAATTACAAAAAAAAATATTACACAAAGTTTACATACTAAATTTACATAAATTGACATCAATGTTTGGTGAGTTTTACTTTCAACTCCTTCAAAATGTATTTTAAGCCACGAGACTAAATCCAATGACTTCCTATCAGTGTGTTTATAGGAAAATGTATTTGATCAATGCATTGAATTCATTTTGTTTTTTTACTGTATTCGAGACATTTTTTCCTCTCAGCGATGCAGAGAGCAACAATTACTATAGCTGGCCATAGTAAACAGCGTGCAAAAAATACAAGCACAACCAGAAATACTTAGTTTCAGATTGTAAACTGACATCAGAGGTACCAATCATTAATAAACTTCAAGCCAGAATTTCATTAAAAAGTAGCGAATATAAAAAATTTGATCAAATATTAAAAGTTTTGCTACTATGTAGTGAGCATAATTCGAACCAAAATTTCAACTACTGATGTTCTGGCAGGGGTTTAGTTCAGTGGAACGAATGATAAAAATGGTGTCTGTGACAGTATCTGAGGGTGATCGTTAAACAGGGGTTCGAAATACATTTAAATAGGCTTTTTCCCCGGAATGTTTTTATTTGGCAGTAAAGCAGGCGTGACCATTAACAGGGATTTTACTAAATTTAAATTATATTAAAAGACAACTTTTTTTAGTCAAAAGTTCACGTCATGATATGATGTGTGATCTTTAAAACATTTTAACATATTTTACGGTTCATAATGTGAAATTCAAATATATCTACAGTACGTGTAAGGGCCAACATATGGATGTTGTGATAGTTTTTCCCCATATCTACAAATGATTATTATACTACTACTTAACCTTACATTACATGCACCTCGTGCACATTCCTCTACAGAATTTCTATTAAGATAGAAGAAAATGAACTTAAGAAAGAATGTTATTTCCAGCTGAGGATTCAAACTTGAAAAACATGAAATCACAAATGAAATACAGTTATCTGATTTTCAGAGAGGAAAAATACTTTGTTGTGATAAAGTTTAATTTACATTAACCTCCACTGAGAGGTGGTAACACTGCAATGATACTGTTCTCACTAATACAAAACTCATTTTCTTTATCAATATATTCTTCATTTAATGCTAAAGCAAAATGATTTTTAATGTCTTCTAATGGTTCACATTTTTTCACTATTGTATTTCCCAAAGATTCTTCCGTATAAGGACCAGAGGGTAGAGTGGTTTCCATTGATGATGTCCTCATTAGTTCTCTTGCTTTTGCGAAAAACAATATGGTTACAGAAACAAATTTTTCCATTTCTGTGTTTGTTGCAACTACGCAGCTTGAGATATTAAATGTATTTATTCCTGCAAAATGCAAAAATAGATTAGTACAGTAGTCTTGGATTGGATTTTGATTTTTTTTGGTGCAAGGACCATCTAGGTCAAGCTGCACCAAAACAAATGTCCATATAAAATTAATACAAGACTCGTTCTTGTCATGTCAAAAGGTAAAAGTATGCATGAAATGTAAAACAATGACATAGATTGTAAAAACTACAATTTATCATAAACCAATGGCTTTGATGAATTTAAAAATGTGAGATGCATCGCAACGGTCAGATAAAATGCCATGAAGTGAAAGATGATTCTGACCAAAAGGGGTCGTAAAATGATGTTGATGATGTGAATAAGTAAAAGTGTCAGCAATGGTTAATGGACTTTGACAATATGGGCAGTTTGGTTTACTCTCTCTTGATAAAAGATAAGATTGCGTGAGGCGACTGTCCTATACGCAACCGGGGAGCAAGACTTCCTCCTTTCAGTTAGTCCTGCAGCTCGAATGCCAATGACCAAGCGTGGGCTTGAAAGCATGTAGTTTATTATTAATTTGATAGTTTCAATGATCCTGCCAGCAGCAATGTGCATCACTTCTCGGAGGACTGAGAAGTGTTCACTGGCAGGTAATAGTAGTACAGTAGGCTCTTGATAATCTAGCTGTGCTCTAGTCCAGCCCATCCAGTAATCTGACATTTTTTCTTTTTTCATCTGTCTATCTGTGCACAGAAGTTTGTATTATTTTAACCCTTTACCGATACTTAAAAAATAATGGGAGGTCCATGAAAATAACCCATTTTTGCTTTCTGAAATGGACTCGTCCAAACTTTTACTGCTCACCTAACCCTAATCCTTTCTTACCATTCAGTTCCTATATTGTATTGTTACAAACAACAATAGCTTTATTGTGGAGCTTTTGAAACTAAATTGATGGAGCCTCTATGCTTGTCTTTCTCATTTCCATCCCTGACGAGAGTTGTCAATCAGCCCTCCCTGCCCTTTCATAATAATCTCACATACCCATACCTCCCCAGCCGTTTGTTTGTAGAGCTGTCTACAGTCATTATGGCTGGTAAAGAGTTAAATGGGCTTCTTCAACTAAATTCTAGTAATCCAGAGATTTCAGTAATCCGACATATCCTGGTCTGATTAATGAGTCTACTTTATATGGAACATAAAATCATATTTGAAGGATACTGAGAATGATCTACAAAAATTCCTACGATTTCAATATAATACACACTGACTTGTGAGGTGATTCTCCTCCATGCTTATGAAATAAATATTGATTGTTCTTTCAAGAAGTTAGTTTTTTAAGCTACCTACATGACCAAAGTATAGACTACAACTATCTCTACTCAGAAATAGAGTTCAAAATGTTGTTCCTACATTGGGGTGGAGAGGTTGGCTTATGCACAAGTTCATATGGTACAAATATTTAATTTTTTATATTTGAATGTGGAAAAAAGGTGGGGGGAATCATGCATTATGATATCATTGGAAATTCATAAACTGATCAGTTTAATCAGAGGTTCTCAAAGTCAGTTGGTTTCAGGTAAGTTGCCAAACTTTTTAAGGTTCTTCGAACTAGGGCTTGTTCCTCATAAGTTCAGGCCTTGGGCAAACATGGCTTTTTGGGAGCCCTTTATACATACATAGCAATGGTTCTCAAACTTTTGCCTTCCATAGCTCTCTTGTCTTAGTGGACATGTATTTGCTGCTCCCCGGAATAGCCTAACAAAGAACTACTTCATGGTATCAAATATCTTCATGGCACACAATAAGGACTACACCACAATGCCCCAGACAATGGTTGGTGGCGTCCCAAGGAAGGAGCCACAGCCCACACTTTGAGAATTATTATATATAGCATTCTTTGAGGCGAGGGTAGAAGAGCTTGGGGGACCTGCGTCCCCCTCCTCCAAAAGACAACAAAAAATTTAAAATATTTGTTAATATCCTTCCTAAAAAGTTAGATTATTCAAAGAAAATACAAATTTTGACATCCCAATTGGCCCTTTGCATGTGCCATGTTTTTCCATGCAAGAAACGCCTTGCTCACAATCAGCTCATAATATCGATGTGAACTTACTAATCGTCTAGTTCAATCATTCTCCACTGTTGCTCGAGAAAGATAAAATAAATCAGTAAATTTGTAAAATAAATAAAGAGGCCTATGAGGTTCCATATGCCAAAAAAGGTAGAGAACACCACTGACTTTGATGATGATTAGAGGGGAATCAGACTTTACCCTTATATCTATTTGTGCAACTGTCACTGCATTGACTATATAAAGGATGTATGATTATTGAGATAATGCACATCTCTTGGGACATACAGACATAGTAAATTGATGTTACTAGGCGGGGGGGGGGGGTGCCACAACCTTTCTTTATCTCATTCCAGTTTTGTGATGGTTATTCATCCATCCACCATCACCTTCAACCAGCACAAGAAATCAGCTAGTACTTTTAGCCTTGGACAAACATACTTCACCATCCAGGAGAGGCACCCTCACATACTCGCCTAAGAGTAATGTAGGTTCAAATTACTGGAGGTACCACAAGGAGGTAGACTGACTTATTTGACATTGGTAGTGTAGCACCATTTGGCTCTTGCCCCCTTGATTATTAGGGTAAATATCACTAGGGCAAAAAGTAGAAGTAGCTAAATAATCACCAGTACAAGGAAGTCACACATAAATGGGCACTAAAGTTAAGGTAGTCGTAAATAATGGTCACTAATATAAAGGACCTGCGAGCAAATGATTACTATGGCAAGGGAGCAACTACCGACTTTTTTTTTGTCTCATCATCCGCTTCTTCAGAAGTTTTTTTCTCCCATCGCCCCCCCCCCCCATAAATCTAACCCATAGAATCCTACAGTATACTCCTAGCTTCTACCACCCCCCGGAACATTCCATCGCCACCCAGGGAGCATTAACGCCCACATTGGGAACCACTGATCTATAGTGTAATCAGTTATTTCTTTGGTAATTTCCTTTCTAGCCTGTTGGCACTTTTCTTCCTGGTTGTGATGGCCGTCCATTTTCTCCTATTGGCGGTTTTTTTTTTTTTCTGCCAGCTAATATTTGATTACTTCCTTCTTCTTGTAGGGTGCAATCTTTTTTTTCTTTGTTTTTACTGTTAAATGACATCACTCCATAAAGGGCACTGGTTATAAATGCTTTTGTATTACTGCTGTGTTTGAACAATTATTTGAAAATGTTGAAGCATTTTTTTTGTTCCTTCTTCGTACAAATATATACCATTTTCTACTATGGAGTATGTTACCTTCAATTTTTCTTTTTGGATTTATTTGGATAAATAAAAAAAAAAATTGGATAAATCCATAAATAATTTGGACCATTATTTCGTTTTGAGTGTCATTGTCTCTCAGGTTGTAAATTTAATAGAAGAGTTGATCCACTTTGCCCAAGAATATTTAGAAGACACCAACGAATAAAGCAAATACACAAAAAACTAATAAAAGTCCTAATGCATTTCAACACCAATGGGTGCCGTTTTCAGAGGAAAAATTTAACCACTAGTTTCGGTGACCGAGTTTTCCATTTGGGTTGAATACCAAATCTTCACGCTCGGTTGCTCAGCAGAAGAAGTACGTCTGTTCACTTCAAACGTCGTGGTCAGAATGAAGCTGTGAGCCTGCGTAAGATACTAATGCAGCGTCCTGATTGGACATTTGCGGAATAGTGCTATCCGATTGGTCCATTCGAATTTTCTTGTAATTCCCGCTCGAAATGAATTTAAGCCATGGTGTTGCGATCGGGGTGTAGATTTATTATCGTTCACTAGTATGAGCGGGAATTACAAGAAAATTCGAATGAACCAATCAGATAGCACTATTCCGCAAATGTCCAATCAGGACGCTGCATTAGTATCTCACGCAGGCTCACAGCTTCATTCTGACCACGACGTTTGAAGTGAACAGACGTACTTCTTCCGCTGAGCAACCAAGCATGAAGATTTGGTATTCAACCCAAATGGAAAACTCGGTCAGCGAAACTATTGGTTAAATTTTTCCTCTGAAGATGGCACCCATTGGTGTTGAAATGCATTAGGACTTTTATTATTTTTTTGTGTATTTGCCTTATTCGTTGGTGTCTTCTAAATAAATGTAAATTTAATACTTCCCTTTCCATTACTTTTTTGCATACTAGCCAATATATCTAGAGTTTTGATTCCGCAATCATGTTTTTATTGACCGAACCCACAGACTTTTATGCCCTGATCGTTTTATCATTCAAAAGAAAGTCCAGATTTTTATTTTTTGTTACAGAGAATATTTATTTATACATCAGTAAGGACCACTGAATATTTAAAAGGATATCTATTTTTATTTTTCATCCCAGAGTATTTAACCAGAGACATTCCAAAATAGTGTTATTTATGTATATTGTTGTTCATCAATATGTATAAAATATATTTTATATATACATTTCCAATTGGTGAATCTATTGGTGAATCCATCTAGTCTAGGATGTTTTATTTTTAATCTCAATCCCTTATAATGTTCTTTCATTTGTTGCTGTTTTATCATAATTTTTTTTCATTTCAGCTGCTGTAGTATAATCCCTTTTGGTTATGTGTTGGTGATTTTTTTCTTTAGTGAGAAAGACTTCTAAAAGCGTGACTCTGTTTCACTCTTGGCAATTTCTCATCATGTTTCTAATGTTTTTTCCGCCAAAGAAAAAAAAATTGTCAAAAACAGATTATATAACATACTTTATAGAAATACAAATATAGTTGGGCAAAATGACCAACAAGGTGGATAAGAAAAAGAAGCCCATAACAAATATGATGTAATATATTTCAAAAATACAGCAATCCAATTAAAAATGCAATTATAAACAATATATATACATGATAAAATATACAATGCCCATAAAGAATACCTATGGTTGTCTCATTGAAGTATGGATAGCTTCTACATTTACCCCAACATGTTTATCGTACTTCTTTTTAAACGTGTTAATTGTGTTAGAGTTTACTACCTCCGGGGGTAAGATATTCCATTTCTAATAGTATTTAATGTCAGATCGGTTCCGCTAAAAGTTTGAGAACTGCTAAAAACCAATGCTAATCGCAACAGGTATAAAATCATTGATAATATTGGGTGGGGGCAAAAAATGTTAATGGCGGAAGCTTAAACCAATGAAATTGAAACCAATGTCTCTACAGATATTATGCATGGTCCCCTACATCCTGCAGCAGAGCCCTTAGGCGAGGATATTTGCCGGGCCCTATTATAGTGACTTCATTGTGTGAAAAAAACAAAAATTATATGAATTGTCCCAAGCTGGAGCGCTGTCAGCCCCACCCTTTTGGGGGCATGGTATTTTGACGATTATGGCACATATAGTTAGGGAGGGGGCCCGTGGGTCAGATACACGTTTAAGCCAATGCTAATCTGATATGATCAATCATAGCTTTCATTACTACAGGTAGATTGAACTCGGATTTGATTTATTTACAAAATTACAGTGCGCTTATAAAGGGCTGCAAAAAAATTTCATTAATTAAAACCCCAGATCACATTCATGAAAATTTCCTTTAAAATCTGAATAAAATAGCCTTGTTACCATCGAGCTTATATTAATATAATGTAATTATGTAATATAAGCTCGATGCTCGTTACACTTACCGGTACGCAGATACCTTTAAAAAGATTTGTTTATTTACAATATATCAAGACGGCCTGGACATAAGAATTTGTTTTTCTCCCTGTGAAAAATGTTTTGGGAGGAAAATATGATGAACACTTGTAAGAGAAAGTAATTAAAAAACTTTATAATTGTTTTTAAATTTTATCTCAATATGCATAATTTCACTCGAGCTTTTAAGTTAAAAAAAAATTTAATAGAGGCAGTAGAAGTAAAACTGTATTGGTCAAAGACGTCCCGAGATAAAGTTTACCGAAGATATTTTCTTGTTGTGCATGTGCACGCACACAAATTTAAATGGACGACGACGAAGTAGTCAGTGAAGTAAGTGATGTCCAAATTCAAACGAGAAATATTCCATGAAAATGCTACGCGGAACGTTTAATTGGCAATTTAATTAGATAACGTATCCAGTTGAATTTGCATGTTGGAAAACCGCCGGGTAGCGGTGTGGTTAGAGCTCCAGCTTCCGGTTGTGTAAGCCTGGGTTCGAACCCAAGGTGGTTTTTATGAATGTCTTTGTTCAGCTGTTCGGAACTGACCTTAATTGTTGACTCGAGTTTCATCTCCTTGCACTGCGCTTAAAATTACCGTGTATCGTGACGTGGCATAACTTGGTCATGACAGTGTTTCTCTTTCTTTCAAACCAAGCAAAACTCTGGTCTGTCGCCATGGGCTATTTGCTACCGAGTGTGTTCTGCCGGAAGTGTGAGTGCACCTAACAGTCAGTGTGTATATAGTGTTGTGTCTGATTTTCACTGCTGCCATCTATGGTTCAGAAGGGAATTGTAACGATTGAATATTTCTGCCATTGTAGGCCTGTCGCTCCCTGTGACGAGACTTTTTAATGGGGATATTGGCTCACATTTTCGCCTTAAAGTTGGGAACCACAGAAAACCAACTTCGGGCGACCACCACTGTTGCGGTGGAGTTCGAACTCGGATCCTTGTGTTACGAGTATCACTATGACCATTTGGTGACATGCCACACAGCAGTGTTTCATCAAGGTCTGAGTCTTTCCAACTTATTTGTCTTATTTCACCCTCCTTGTTAATTCGAATATTGTCCATGATTTCATTGTCTGAGTAAAAATGGCAACCCTTCAATGTTTTTTCAGCTGACAAAAAATAGGAAAGTTACATGGTGATAAATCCAAGCAGTGTTGTGGGTGTTTCAACATTGTCCAGCAAAACTTCAACGTGTTCTGTGTAGAAGTATTCATTCATTCAAATTGAGCATAACTCCAATTTATTTTCATGGGCAGTTTACTACCGACTGAGTTGTGCCAGAAGTATGTGTGTGTATAGGTACCTAACAGTGTGTGTGTACTATGTGTGTATACTGTTAATCACTCTGAGTGTCTAGTCTCATGTTTTTTGAATTTTCAATACTTCCATCTATGAGCGAAGTATAATGATTGAATATTTGTACTGCTGTAGGTTTGTTTCTCTTTGTGGCGAGACTTTTTAACAGGGAGATCGACTCACATTTGCTCTTCATAGTTGGAAACCACCGAAAACCAACTTCAGCTGACTACACCACTGTGGCACCAGTGGGGTTGAAACCCGGTGCTTTGTGACAAGAGTCCATCATTATCACCACACAGCTCTGTGTAAAAGCAGCCAAGTGTTTTCATGCAGTGGCCTGCAATACTCTGCACTATTTCTGTGCAGCAATCAAGGTCACAAACGGCCTGGCCTGTTGTTCTCTCAGGTGGTTTTGCTGCATGACAACACACGACCACACGTGGTCACTCATATACAGATAATGTGACTGCGTTTTGGTGGACAGCATTTCAACATCCACCATAAAGCGTGTATCTATGGCCGCGGGACTTTCACATATTTAGTCTGCTGAAAAGGTATTGAACAGTCACAGTTTTTACTCAGACAACAAAGTCATAGACTGTTTGATACTGATTTTGATCTCAGCCAAATTACTTCTAATTGCAGTGTATTTACCACTTGGTGAAACAGACAAGTGCTTGTGTAATTTTGGAGATTTACATTTGAAATAAACTGTCATTTCATTTTGTGGCTTGAGTTCCATTTTCATTTGATCCACTCACCATATTCCCATGTTTAGTCCAGCATGGATGAAGCCTAAAATACAGAGAAAAAGGGAGGTTGAAATCAACCAATTTAGTTGTGTCTTAGTATCACCCGAAGTATGTGGTCGGAGTTTTCTCAGCATACTCGCTAATATGGGGCCGCTAATACCCAGGGCATCAATGACAAAATTGGGTTGTTTTCAATCTGTATTGTCTTTCACAATATTAGTTTGTTTTTAGTCTATTTTAGTTTGTTTTTTTGTTTCGTACTGCTTATATGGTGAGAGACACAGAAAATCAGTTTCACACGGATGAGAATTTCATCTCCACCCATCCTTGTTAGTAAAAAACAGTATGCTTTAAAGCAGTGGTGGCCAACATTTTTCTAGACCATGCCAATATCTGGAAATTCAGATTTAAAGAAAAAAAATGTTCCATTATGTTATCATTGATGAGTTAAAAGCAGGATGTAAAATTTGATATAAATAAGTTTTTACTATTGTTAAAAAATTTGGATGATGTTGTATTTAATTGATTGATGATCTTTTGCAGATAGATGTTTATCTGTCTAAATCCCTTGCTGACAATTTGTTCATATTCCAATATCCAACGAGGCCTTCTGACAGACCATATGATGGGAGGAATGTTGTGTGTGCCAGAATGAAGCCCAAGCAGCAGAAGGTAGATTTTAGGTTAGGTATATTATATGGTATATATAATATACCTAATTTTACATAATATGCTTACCTAACATTTTTTGGTTATGTATATTATATGGTATATAGGTATTATGTGTGAAGAGGTTTTTGTAAGAAATGTGTTGTATGTTAGATTTTCTAAGGAACGAAAAAAATTATTTCTATATCTATATCAGTGGTGCAGAGTTAGGCTATGGGAAAACTATGGGTAGAGCCACAGAGATGGCCAGTGTAAGTTCATGGCCACATCAATAAAGTGTGTAAGTCGCCTAATGTACAAAATAGTTGTAATTAAGCTGACACTACTCAGAGTAGTTTATAGATCTGTAGCTTCATCCAACAACAGGAATAATACAAAACTAAATGGGGGGGAGGGGGGAACTTACAAAAAATGAAAACAGATTCTGCATAAAAAAAATTATACAGTAAGATTCTCATTAATCCTGCACATATCAGACCAGGGTGTGCCAGATTATCAAAATCTCCAGATTAGTAGAAGTCCCTTGAAGTGCTTTTACATAATATAAACTTCTGCATAAAGATATGCAGTGATATGTTTTTCCATTCTATAAGCTGGATAAACTGGAAGAAAACTGAATAAAAAATGCCAGATTACTGGGTGGGCTGGATTATCGAGAGTCTACTGTAGTTTTAAATGTGGCCAATAGGAAAGATATGGTTCTGTTGTTGTCCCCATCGTCAAGAATTTACATAAAGCACAGGTAAGAATCAGTGTTTAAGCTGGATAAAAAATTCCTTTCGCAAAAAAGTGAAAATGGGGGGGGGGGGGGAGAAGCTTTAGCAAAATGCTACAATGCTAATGTAATGCTTGATGGTTGGATGTCTACTCATTTCGTACCTCCTGTATGCATTTTTGCAAAAGTGGCTACTACTTCTTTCGCATTCTACGATTTTCTTTCACATTTTGCAAAAAATACGACCAAAGCTTAAACCCTGGTAAGAATTCGCAATGCAAATTCACGCATACCTAGGCGACAACTGCACCAGTGATTTGGGCTATAAAGATGTGTAAAAGTACGCAAGACATTCGGTGGACCAACCCATTTCATTCCTTTGCTGATCCTTTTTCTCATGTAGTCTTTAGCCACACTATTGAATTCTGTGATATTCCAGTTTTTTATTTTGAGCCTTTGATGATGACTCTGAGTGGTGTCAGTTTAATTTTTGTGAGCTGTCAACAGGCTTTCGAAACTAATAAAAAGTTGAACATCACAGTAATTTGCTTGTTAATATGCTTAAAAAGTTTTAAAAATGGCCGAAAAAATTATTTACTGTATATTTTTTTGGTCATTGATCTCACCCAAACCCTCTCAATTTATACATATCTTTGAGAATGCATTTGTGAGAAATATTTTTTTTTGCATGTCACAGAGATACGAGAGGTTCTTCTGTACTACAGAGGTTCCACTATGTACATATGAAAGAAAAAATTGATATTTTTTATTGATATTTCCTGGCGTTTTTACCCTGAATTTTATTTTGGTCATCAGTCATTGTATTTTTTCAAATAGTTCAGAGATTTTATTATTTTCATTGCTAAACTGACATGATCAATTTTGATAGATTACATTTTGTTTTACAGGTGGAAATTGATATGCATATCAATGTAGATTCACATTATTATAATCGTAGTAAAGGGGAACAGATTGCTCTAAATGTTGATGGCCCTGGAGCTGATTATACTTCTGGGGGAACTTATTACAGCAGGTAACTTAACCAAAAATACATTTTTTGATTATTGAAATATTTCCTATTGAAAATGTAAGTATTGTAATAGGAACACTAATACTTTTCTATTGAAAATACATCCATTTGAAAGTTTTAGCAACATTTGTGTAATACTTTTGTGATGGTGGTCAATTTGCTAAGATTAATATACAAGAAATTTTGGTACCAAAATTATGTTAAGATGCTAAAATAAATTAAAAATAATTTATAAAAAATTTTTTCTCTAAAAAAATTTTTACAGCATTGTAGTGACCTTATGTTCTTTGAATGGTGAGCACTCATCATGACAAATACACTGCTGGCCACCCAAATTGCAACACCAAGAAAGACAAGAGATATCGCAACAATATTTATTTTGTAGATAACATGTTGACCAAGCATCAAATGATTAAATTTATAGACTTCTGTGAAGTGTGGTTCCTGCCAAAATCAGTAGCCAGAGTAGCCGCCATTGTTGGAGATCACCGCTGCCACACGCCTCGGCATTGATTCAAAGAGACTTTGGATGTGTTCTTGGGGTACAGCAGACCAAGCAGCTTCCACGCGTTGCCAAAGTTGATCTGGTGTGGCAGCTGGGGATGTAATCTGGGTCAATCGTTGAGCAACCATGGACCACATGTTTTCTATCTTCGAAAGATCCGAAGAGCGAGCTGGTCAGGGAAGCAATTCAATCTAGCGATTGACGAAGAACCTTTGGACAATGCGTGGCACGTGTGGTCGCGCATTATCCTGTTGAAATATGGCTGTGGGCTAGCCCTGAAGGTAAGGAAGGACAACTGGCTCCAACATCTCGGAGATGTAGCGCTGGCTTTTTAAAGTACCGGCAATGCGTACTAGAGGAGTGCGAGAGTGATATCCAATACCGCCCCATACCATAATACCCAGTGCAGGACCAGTGTGGCGGTGCATAACGCAGCTGTTCAGCATCCTCTCTCCACGGTGTCTCCAGACTCCAATCCGACCATCGTGGTGTTGCAGACAGAAGCGTGACTCGTCAGTAAAGACAATTTCATTCCATTGGGCCGTCCACATCCTTCTTTCATCGCACCATTGGCGGCGGAGACGTCTGTGGTTCTGCGTCAAGGGTAGACGAAGCAATGGACGTCTTGCAGACAGACCACTCTGCTGTAAATGGCGTCGAATGGTACGCGCAGACACTGGATGATGCGGTACAGACTGAATGTGCTGTGCTATGGTTCGTGATGTGGCTGAGCGATCCGTCACTGCCATACGCACAATACGCCTGTCATCACGTGAAGTGGGGCACTGAGGTGGATGCGATCGAACACGTCGGTCCGTCGTACCCTCCTGCATCCAACGATCACATATCCGCATTACAGTTGTGTGGTTTAGTCCAACACGACTACCGATTTCCCTGAAAGATAATCCACAATCTCGGTAGGCCACTATCCTTCCTCTGTCGAACTCGGATACTTGATCAAAAGATGATCGCTGTTTTCTACGAGGCATAATTGATCGTTTTTTTGAAAAAAACCACAAGAAAAACACAATTGCCGTACTTCAAATCGTCGAAATCTCCAAGCCTTAAATAGCACTTTGAAGTGGCGCCACAGGCGCGCGTGATGTGCGTCTGCGCTGAAATTCTAATCATTTGCATATCTCACCTCCGCTAATGCATGTTGTAAATTTCATATTATTTGCATGCTTCCTTCAGGGTGTTGCATTTACGGTGGCCAGCAGTGTATAAACAGAAATTTATTAATAAAAAAAATTAAAATAAGAACGTAAACATGAGACGACGATTCTACTCGATCGCTTTCACACACCATTCTCCCTCTCTGTTTATTTTCGAATGTCCAATTTTGTTTTTGCAATCTTCCGTCTCCTGAGGCTTTTCTTCTTCTTGTGCTCTGGAGCCTTATACCATTTTGTTACATCAAGGTTTTCAACTGAGAGACGCGCTACAGAACACTACAAGCATATTTCATGATGACAATTAGGAAGATTTTATTTACAATCTATGCCAGTGTACAGTCTCTATGCAGAGCACATTTGAACAGTTGAAATTTTGCAGTACGCTTGAATTGAGATTTTTAAAAAGTTGAGTTTTAATTATTTAAATACTAATCCAGACCAAGCAATTTAATACCATTGTAATAGAAAGACAGTTAACATTCCTGAAATAAAACTTAATTATAAATTATGAAATGATGTTTGAACTTATTTAGAAGTAATTTAGTAAATTTCTTTCGAAAAGTTATGTGGCTCACCTACAAAACTATCACAGCACATCAGTTGAAAAGCCTTGACCAATGCATTAGCATCCATGGCAGGAGCAGTAGAAAACCAAATTGGCTTATAACTTTGAAATAAAAAATGTATCACCATTCTGTATTTCTTTTAATTTTTTTTCCAGCTCATTGATGGATAAACAAGTTCTCACATCTTCCCAAGTTGCGTTTTCATCGGGTTGTTATGCTGTTGGAGTCCTTCGACAAGGTATTATCATTACTATGCAAGCGAAATACTTGTACGCATGCCACCCATCCTGGAGCAGGGCCCCTAGGCTGGAATTTAGTCAGTCTAGCCCCCTTCCCCCTCCCCAGTCAGACTTTTCACAGGTCCTTCTGTAGTTAATTTTGAGCATGAAAAAGTAAAAAATAATGAGAATTTTATCAGGCCCTGACAGTCTGCCTTTATGGGGGCCATGCTTGTACAAATAAAATTACATTTACACACATTCATCATAATGATTCTTTAAATACCTGCAATTTTCAGACAGAGTAAGGCCTGTGAGCATAAGGCTATATGTTCCTGCATATATACAGATTATAAGTTAAAAAAACATACAAATTTGTCTGTGCGGGATATGTACAGCTCCTTTTCATCTGCAGGTTTATTTTTTCTTGAGTGGCTGGAATGTAGAAATAAATATTTAAAAAATAATTTAAAAAGAAAATGACTTTTTAAATATATTTATCGATAGCATACATATGCTAGTAGAAAAATTCTAATTTTTTTTTTACAAAACCTTTATTAACAACCCCTTCCATTCATTCCTTAAGATTTCAATACTGGTGAATGAAATTTATGAATGTTGATCATAGGCAACTTCAGATTATACAATGACATTTTTGATCAAAATAGTGAAATTTGCATCCGTATTTACATTCTTAACTTATGGTTCACCCTCATAAAAACGTATTGATTTTTTTTTTTTCAAAAACAGATGTAAAGTGGTGTTTGCATATTTTTAATTGTAACACTACATAATCAAAAACAATTTAATTACTAAAAGTGAATTTTTTAATTAGCCAAAATGGTTAATCAAGGGTAAAATATACAGTTTTCATTGATTTTATTGTTATCTATGAGGATGAAATCTTGCTTAGCAAGATTTACTATTACTTTGAATTTTATTTCCAATCCCCTGAATTTGGTGATATTTTATAAATCTCTGAACACAGAAAATTTTAGCAGCTCTCTAAAAAAAAAAAGACAGACATGGAATCAACTCTTTCTAAATAAAAAGAAAATATTGTACTTCTTTAGCTTTGTGCTGAAATGACCACCGAAAGATGTAAAATATCCACTAAATTGAGAAAAGAAATTGGTATAATGTTTTTTTTTTACACCCCATGTATATATATATACACAAAAAAGAATTATTTTAAGAAAAAGGAAAACAATTGAATTTTATATGAGAGTGAAATAGAACCTATGCAGTGTGGGTCTTCATCAGGGGGAACCCCATGCATGGTTTGAAAAGTGTAGGCGTGTAGCTATACCTAATTGAATTAAAAATTCCAACCCTTGTTCTCTGACGCCTGCCTTCTCAAAAACATGTTGGACAAAAAAAAGACAATGAAAAAATCTTTTATGTTTTTTAAAGTGCTGAACAATATACTCTCACTCATCGAAAAAGACAGCATTATCATTAACAGCAACCATAAGGTTCTTGACTTTATCAACAATAATAAAATTTCTCATATTTGCACATATGATTTCGAAAACCTCTTCCCTAGCGTACCCCACAATAAACTCTACATATGTTTTCATCTCTTTCAAAAATAACGAAGGTTCCCGTAAATTTTATTTCACACACAGGAAAAACCTTGTTAACTTCTGCATTCTTGAAAACTTTCTTTACATTGTAATATATATCCACAAGCAGATTAAAGGAATACCAATGGGGACCTGCTATTCGAGCACCCTTTCCAACCTTTTTCTACACTTCTATGAACAAAAATCCAAACTGCTTTACTACTTTGTTGGCTTTTGTTAAATTGATGATCTAATCATTTTCAACAAATCCAATTTTAACAGTATTTTCCCCAACATTTATCCTGAAGAGCTTTCTCTGAAGGAAACCACAAAAGAAGACATAATAATGTTCCTAAATATAAAAATATACAAAAACAACAATACATGGGAAACAAGTGTTTATGACAAAAGAAACTACTTTGATTTTTCTGTTAACAGTTTAAGCCACTGGCATTCAAACATCAACACCAAAATATTCAGAAACACACTCATTCCGCAAATTTGTAGGTTCGGACACATTTGTAATAATGAATAGGAATTCAACACAGCACTCCACCATTTTTTTGAAACTGCATCTGGCAACAGTATTCCAACCGCCTTCTTCAACAACATTTTCAGAAAAATCGAAAAAACAACAGTCTCCCCATTCTTAAGGTATGTCTGGTGATTTATTGACTACATTTTTTACTTTTTAATTTATTTTTGACATTTATCATAATCCTTGTAAAATATTCACTGTAATTAATATTCCTGTAACTTTGTATATATTTTTTCTCATGCTTCTTTGAGCTTATAATCTGTAGTTCTGTGTATATTTTTTTAATAGTGTATTTTTAACATTTTTTCATCCAACATGTTTTTGAGAAGACAGGCGTCGGGGAACAAGGGTTGGCATTTTTAATGCAATTAGGCATAGCCACCCTTCAGAAACGCCTACACTTTTCGAACCATTCATGGGGTTTTTATCTTAAAATGATTCTTTTTTATATATATATATTTTTGAAAGAACAAGTGAGCATCACTAGCGCTTTTGTCATTCAAAAGATACCTTTTCATTACCTCTTCATTTTTTATCTTCATTTCTCTTGTATTTTTATCCTACTATATATATATATATATATGGGACCGTAGAGGGTTAATATTGTATGCTGAAGTAAAGTTTATTATAAATATATCTGTTCTTTAAATGATTTATGAATACTTTTTTAATCTTTGAAATTATTAGTCAGTTCAGTTTTATTTCAATCACCTGTAAAAGTCATTAGGAAAAATTATATAATTAAGCTTTAATTGCTGGGAAATTTTCTTTTTTTTTTGAAAGACTGATTATCCATTGAATTTCTATGTACATTTCAGGTAGATTGCACATAACGCCAGTAAAATCCTTACTTCAGCTGAGGCCTAGTTTTGAGTATCTTGATAAGAGCTACAGCAGAGGTCAGATGGAAAACAAAGGTACACATTACATTAGTGCATTATATAAAAGCTTCGTACAGCAAGACCTTGGTATAATGCCTGTCACTTTCACATCACCCCACTTGTGACAGTTTTTAACCAGTCATCTAGCTATGATGGAATAGCTCGTCATGCCGATTTTTGACATAATTTAGAAAAATAATTAATTCTTCATCTGGAACATGAAATATTGTATATATACACTGCTGGCCACCCAAATTGCAACACCAAGAAAGACAAGAGATATCGCAACAATATTTATTTTGTAGATAACATGTTGACCAAGCATCAAATGATTAAATTTGTAGACTTCTGTGAAGTGTGGTTCCTGCCAAAATCAGTAGCCAGAGTAGCCGCCATTGTTGGAGATCACCGCTGCCACACGCCTCGGCATTGATTCAAAGAGACTTTGGATGTGTTCTTGGGGTACAGCAGACCAAGCAGCTTCCACGCGTTGCCAAAGTTGATCTAGTGTGGCAGCTGGGGATGTAATCTGGGTCAATCGTTGAGCAACCATGGACCACATGTTTTCTATCGGCGAAAGATCCGGAGAGCGAGCTGGCCAGGGAAGCAATTCAATCTGGCGATTGACGAAGAACCTTTGGACAATGCGTGCCACGTGTGGTCGCACATTATCCTGTTGAAATATGGCTGTGGGCAAGCCCTGAAGGTAAGGAAGGACAACTGGCTCCAACACCTCGGAGATGTAGCGCTGGCTTTTTAAAGTACCGGCAATGCGTACTAGAGGAGTGCGAGAGTGATATCCAATACCGCCCCATACCATAATACCCAGTGCAGGACCAGTGTGGCGGTGCATAACGCAGCTGTTCAGCATCCTCTCTCCACGGTGTCTCCAGACTCGAATCTGACCCATCGTGGTGTTGCAGACAGAAGCGTGACTCGTCAGTAAAGACAATTTCATTACATTGTGCCGTCCACATCCTTCTTTCATCGCACCATTGGCGGCGGAGACGTCTGTGGTTCTGCGTCAAGGGTAGACGAAGCAATGGACGTCTTGCAGACAGACCACTCTGCTGTAAATGGCGTCGAATGGTACGCGCAGACACTGGATGATGCGGTACAGACTGAATGTGCTGTGCTATGGTTCGTGATGTGGCTGAGCGATCCGTCACTGCCATACGCACAATACGCCTGTCATCACGTGAAGTGGTGCACTGAGGTGGATGCGATCGAACACGTCGGGCCGTCGTACCCTCCTGCATCCAACGATCACATATCCACATTACAGTTGTTTGGTTTCGTCCAACACGACTACCGATTACCCTGAAAGATAATCCACAATCTCGGTAGGCCACTATCCTTCCTCTGTCGAACTCGGATACTTGATCAAAAGATGATCGCTGTTTTCTACGAGGCATAATTGATCGTTTTTTTGAAAAAAACCACAAGAAAAACACAATTGCCGTACTTCAAATCGTCGAAATCTCCAAGCCTTAAATAGCACTTTGAAGTGGCGCCACAGGCGCGCGTGATGTGCGTCTGCGCTGAAATTCTAATCATTTGCATATCTCACCTCCGCTAATGCATGTTGTAAATTTCATATTATTTGCATGCTTCCTTCAGGGTGTTGCATTTACGGTGGCCAGCAGTGTATATACTTAATAGTGAATATCAGGAGAATAATATAATTTTAATTAACATATTTTTCTTCAGCTGATATATAAGTCAACATGGGAAATCAAATGCTCACTAAAGTGAGAAAATGATCAGAGGCATCTTTTCCAATATTCCAATACGTAAAAGATTTTCTGATCCTGTGAGGCTTTTCATTCAGAAACAATAGATAAAAAAAAGGAAAAATATGTGAAACAACTTTTTAATTTAATTGACTTAATTTTTCTTTATTTCTGCATAGATGTTGAAGAAGAGAAACAAGAGCCTCAGGCTGTCACCGTTAAGTTTGCAGGACCCAATGCGGAAAGATCTAAGAAAGCTCGAGAAAAATCTTACAGCTATTTACAGCAGAAATGGGAAGCTGAACCCTGGATGCAAGCTCATTACCACATAGATGGTGTAAGTGCACATGCTTAAATGTGAGATACAATGTAAATGAAATACAGTAAAACTTCCCAAAAACGTCATGACCGTGAAAATGTGGCCATTATTGGGGGAGTTGCTATTTTATTTCTGAGAAAAATTAAAAGTTGTGATCTATATAACATATAAAATGATAATATCCATTCTGTAATTGTGATTACAATAACTATATAATTGATTACATTCTAATAGATACAAATATATGATTATATTGATAATATAATAATTGATTAATCCATGTACAGAATGCCTATTTTGGCATCCTAAAATTTAGGCATGCAGTGAAAATAGAACACAACAGAAACGACTTAGTGAGAAGAATTGATATGGGCCAAGATGCTAGCAAGTTCTAGCAATCCCAAATAGTTCTTTGTTTCCACACCAAGATCAACTAGATCATGCATAGTAAACTCATGAAGTGCGAGCCAAATTTGGAGGTCATCTAATGTGGTCCACAATCTCAAACCTAATTTTGTAAGAATCGAATAAGTGGCACATTCTCAGATCACTTCAATAACAGACAGTACATTTACAAATCATTGAAGTGACCTGGGCACTGTTTCTGATCATTTTAAGTGACCTGGGCACTGTTCCAGATCATTTAAAGGACTTGGGCACTGTTCCAGATCATTTAAATGACTTGGGCACTGATTCCAGATCATTTAAATGACTTGGTAAAGTAAGTAACCACTTAATTGAAGCAGGAATGTGCTGCCGATCAAGTGACCTGCGGCACATTCCTATTTCAATTAAGTGGACTTAGCACATTTTCAGATCATTTAGATGATCTTTAATGCAACTATAGAGCACTTGGTGGCCACTTTTCCTTCTCTTCTGCCTCCAATATACCCATGTAGCATTTGCACACAGGAAAAGAAAACATGTATAATCTCTTTTCTCCATAGCGTTCGGGGGAAGGAAAAAACCTACTTGAAAATTATTTTTCTCATATAGGGTTCCCAGCAACCTGGAAAGTCAGGAAGGATCAAGGAATCAGAAAACAGTCAGGGAAAATGTGAAATATTTGTCAAAAGTCAGGGAAAATTTGAGATACTTGAGAAAAAGTCAGGAAACATCTGAAGAGGAAAAAAATCAGAGGATTAATTTACATTTAAGTGGTTTGTCTTCACTTTTTTCCATACATTATTTTTCAGATCCCCTGGGAGAGGAAAAAAAATTCTTATTAGAGCATTTTCCTCCAGATCGCCTACTGAGACAAATGTCTTATCAGTTAAAGGGTGGGATTTTACATACTGGAAAACAATGTTGGCCAAGTGACACTGAATCTGCCCTCTGAGTAAATAGATGAAGGGATCTAAAGAGGAGAGGCCCTTTTCTCCTTTGTTGAAAACAAAGCCAATACCAGCTCTAACTTCTTTTCTATCTCTGCTGAAAAACATTTTATTCTCTTGCTTTTTTTTCCCTGCCTATGGGTAGAGAACCTTTAACCTTTAAATCATATGTTGAAGCAATGATTTGAATTCAATTATATCTCTGTGAGATTTCAAAGAAAACTGGTATTGTGTGCAAGATCATATATACAATTTGATTTTGGAATGGGTGGGGGTAGCAAAATATTAACATTCTGTCTGTAATGTGCTTTTCAATTGTATATTACCAGGAAATGATAATTTAGAGTAATATTGGATGGTTTTGAATCATGTGCGTGACAGAGTGTGTGCGCTTTTGGTCAGGGAAATGATTGAGCAGATTTTGTTGGGAACCCTGTCATAGTGATATATGCATTTTTCCAAAGAGGCCATTGTTCGGAAGTTACTTGTAATGTTAAGTCTATGGGACGTGTTTGGTTCCTACAAAATGTGGCAGTTATTTGGAGATTACCATTATTTGGAGATGGCCGTTTGAGGAGGTTTTACTGTAATGTTTTTTTTATGACTAACGTTTTTGTTTTTTTATGTGTAACTTTTATCTCCATGTAGCTTTTTACGTGTAATGAACCATGGGATGCACCCCTGAGGGTGTATTGGAAAATTAGTAAACTGGAAGCAGCGAGTTTTGGCAGTACCTGTATGTTGCCCGTCAGGGTCCTGGGTTCCAACCCAAGGGAGGATATAGATAAGATATTTTCCCTAACGAATTCGAGGCGACCACCCATAGACAGCGCCTTCACTTCCAACCCATCTCACTATTGGCAGTAAATTGCAATGTAGCGATATAGCCAGAGTTGGTGTTTGGTGAAGTACCTGTATGTTAGAAATGAAATCTTACTTCCCGCTGTCATATATAAAATGGCTGAACATAGCAAGCTTTTTCTTTAATTGCGGGTAGCAATGAACAGTTTTTGAACAAATGAAAATTAAAATAAGGTAGAAAATGAAGAAACAATTTATAAAATATCACATAACTGACATTTATAACCAGTCATCTGGTTAATTAATTTCTCGTTTTCTCTATTTTGGAAGTTTGAAGCTAATTAAATATTTTTCTTGATTAAATTTATTTTATGAATACATTATAACTTGGTTTACACACATTATGGTCTTGACTGTTTTTCGAAATCATCAAAAACAGATTTAATAATTGAAGTAATTAGTTTGCTAAATTATATAAAAAATCAGCTTGATGTGCTATTTTGGCACAGCCAGATGACTGGTTGAAGGTTAATTTGAGATATTAAGAGTCTTTTATTATTTTTTACTTTTGACAAATGGGTTTTTATACAATGGGTAATATTAAACTTTTCCTCTAAGCGTTGTAAATTTTTAAATGGCTATTATGTTGCCATGCCATATTATGGCCATATGTTATGCTTAATTTCAATGATTGCTTCTTCCTCTAATAAAAATATTATACAGGGTACATAGCTAACAGCACTCACTACATTTTACTGGCAAACCGTTGATCTCAGAGGCATATTGGCAATTAGAATGATATCCAAATAACAAATTAACTTCTAATTAGTACTCAGATACGTCATTCATGTTGCGATGGGATGTATAGTTATTAAAATTTTTATATGTCCACCCTGTCCTCAAAAACCCAATTAGAAAGTTGTTGGTTGCCCTGTCTCTCCTGATGCAAAAAAACCACCGCTCCAGGGGGTGTATCACCTCCTGGTTCTTAATAAGAATCCGCTTCTTAACTATGGATTTGATCTTTAGTTAAGAAGCAAAGGGAAGTTAAGAAAAGAATTTTGCAACCACATTCTTAACAAAGAATCGTTTTTTCTCCATAGTTAAGAAGTGTGTGAACCGACTTCTTAGATTGATTCTTGGTAAATTATTTTTTTCTTCCATGCGAGATGACATAAATTATTTCTTTGTAAGTTTATGATTTATATTTCCAATTATATTATAAAAAATGGGTAAAAATATTTAACAGGTGCATTTTTACTGCTGAATAAGGAATTTATTCAAATTTTTATCTGATATCTGAAGATATCTGAAAATTATGTAGCTATGCACCCTGTATAAATACTATATATACTCACTCGTAAGTTGACTCCTGTACATGCAGACCCCTTTCCTTTCAGGACCACCAAAACAGTGGTCCTAAAGTGTGTGTTTTTCAAGTCTTTGAAAAAAAGAAAAAAACGAATACAAAAATATATGTAGTATGTTAATTTTTTAATTTTGTGAAAACATTTCAAGTGTATTAATACTATACAGGGTGTCCTGTAAGTACTAATGCAACCTTTATCTCATCAATTGCCTGTTGTAAAGGTATGATTCCAGTTTAAAAAATGCTCAAAAGGCATTCAAAAATTACCCTGTATCAGTTTTAAGAGTGAGAATAGTGTGCCACAAAATAAAAAAATCTAAATTTTTATACTGTCCTCTAACTTCCAATTACAAAGTTGTTGCCCTGTTTTTTTGAGTCCAAGAGAAAAAATCCCATATTTTTGACTGAAATATTCACCAAGAAATTTTAATTAAAAAATCAAAGAAATGTTTAGAAATAACCGAAAACTAATGGACAATGTTCTTTTCCCCCTCATTTATGCTGTCCTTTCCCAACTTTTTTCAGATTTTTGAATTTGAGTATCTCAGCAAGACTCAGAAAAGACGGCAACAACTTCCTGATGGAGGTCAGGGCGATCATATATAAAAAAATTTTGAGTTTTTATTTTGTGACAGTCTTTTCACTCTAAAAATTTGTACAGAATAATTTTTGAACACATTTTGAGCATTTTTAAACTGAAACCATACCTCTATGAAAAACGGTTAATGAGATAAAGGCAGCATTAGCATTTACAGGACACCCTATATATTGGCGAACATTGATAAGTTCTTCATAATTTATTTCAGTCCAATAGGTCCAAATTAGAGTTTGAAAAGCTTTTCTGTGCTCATCCAGAAAATGAAGTCTCAAATATATCTCTTTCTCCAGAAGGTCACCTCAAAGCCCTTGTTCCACCTGTGCTGTTGCAGTAAGTCTTTTTCTTTTCAAAATTATTTCTCCACTATTTATCTCTCTTAATGTGTATATTGAACTTAATTGAAATACCTTGACTGCATATTAGTTGAGCGATTATAAACCTCTGGCTGTCTGGTGTTAAATCCTGGTTTGGTCATAAATTTTTCTGAGCCATTTTTTAAAAACTTAAAAAAAAAAAAAAATATGTCATGGTCTGTGCAGCCGTTTAAAAACTCTTGGAATAAAATTAAAAGAAATAAAAAATTGAACAAAAATCAGTTTGATCTACAAATTACTTATTTTATTCAATTCAGTTCTTATGACCTTTTTTATGTTTAAAGCTGTATATCTGATGAAATAGTCAAATTCTGTGTCTTTCTATAATTTATTCCAAGAGTTGCTGCAAATCATCATTGACATAAAATTTTGACGTGTTTACATGTATCTCACTTATTGTTCACATCATCTTTAGATTACTTTTTGTCTGATATGATAGTATTCTAGTTACCGTGTTAATTAAAGTGAGGCAAAAAATTGATTTTAACATGTATTGTAACTCACCCCCCCCCCCCCCCCCCCAACATAAGTCACTCACCCTTTATGTTCACTCGTTTTTAGTGCTTTTTTCCACTTAGACATACTTTGAGCTATGAAGGTCGCATAAAAAAGATGAATAGATATGAAAAAATAAAGACAATCTACGCATCCACCTCCTTTTGAAGAGGGAGGTACATTATCTGTGCAAACATTTATCTCAACTTAAATTTAGTCTTGGAAAGAATTGCAGAAAATTTGGACTAGAACACATATTTAACTCATTGGAATTCAAATTATCGCAAATTGCCTGTAACAGTTAACTTAATATGAAGGCACTATATTAATTTCAGAATTCAGAGGGGAAAATATTAATTTGAAAACTTGAAAAACCTGCATAGAGGTTTTTGAATACATTTCATTTTGATGCAGCAGTAAAACTCTAATATTTATACATTTTAATTATTTTATAATTTATACAACCTGTATAATATTTTTATTTTAATTCATTTTATTTTATTTTTCCCTTCAAGATCTCAGGAAGAAAATGTAAATAATAGCAAGGAGATTGAATCCATATGGAGTTTGAAGTCACTGCCACTGTTTGACCGCCTTAAAAACATTATGATTAGTGGTAAGTAAAATATAGAGTAAGTTATTAATGGTAGTAGAATGCCAGATTCCATACTTCGCTGGCGATACATATACACTAATACTACTTTAATGCACACCATTTTTGGTCCTGTCACCATACAACCAATTCACTACTGATCGACTTGGGTTGGAAATCTTCCTCTCTAGAGAAATCCATGAAAAACTTCTGTACTCGTCTTGAGTAGGGAGGGCATATTGAGAAGGCACCATTTATCGGTGGTTGTTTCAGCTCCAGTAGGGAAAAAACTATTTATTATATCCTTCCCTAAGATTACACCCATGATACATACACGCCAGAGTTTTGATGGGAAATATGTGGAAGCTATAGCATTTGCACAAGCCATTTTACTTTATTTGATACAGTTAATCATAAACTGGAAATAAATCAAGTACTTTCTGCTGTGTAATTTAAAAATTCATATCATTGGGTACTTTAAAAATGTGGAATGAAAAGGTTGTGATAAAAAAAATAAGTTCTTGAAGAAAATAGTTATACTTATTTTTTTGAAAACCTTTGCTGATAAAATCAGTAGGTGTATCATGCCAATCTATTATTTTTCATCATTTCCATTGATATGATTGCACGTGCTAATATAAAACAGCAGCATCTTCAACTGAATTTTTGTATCAATCATCACTGGAATTACTGTCACTTGAATCTGATTAGCTCAGTTTTTGAACCTGTATAATGAAAGATTAAGCTAATAGAAAATGCATTGAAAGAAAAGGATCCTATGTTTTCAGAGCTAGCTTTTTTTCAGTGCAAGACTCAGCATCAAACTGAACAGGCTAAACATTCTAGAAGCTTATCTTTTCTATCTGCATGCATCAGAAACAGTGAAAAATCTGTCCTTCCAATACATTAATGGAAGAAGAGACACAAAGTTCTAGGGTATGAAAAATTTGAAAGATGTTGTCATTGAGATGCTGAACTTCTGAAAGCGACTCGTGATTCATATGAAAATATTGTAACAGGCTTCAGGCTAAGAAAGCAGCAGAAAAAAACACTTTTAATCTATTAACATGCCATTATGTTGAGAAATTTAAGTTAATAAGGTATTTATATTTTTCTCTTTGTTTTGCATTTTGTTTTTAAATTTAATCGTTTCTTCAAATTCTGTGAGAATTTTTTTTCACTTAAACCCTTATTATATTCTGCACTTTTTTTGCTATAGCAGAATGAATAAGATTTTAGTTTTCAAACTGCTGAAATTCTTGCTGCCTAGGCTTTCAGTATGCATGGTGTATAATTTGAAAAAAGTTTTTATTCATCATTTCAGTAATGCATGCTTTAGCAGTGACAGATAGGATACTTCAGAAAAAATTTAAATCAACTTTAATTTGTGAAGGAAATTTTTATTTATAGAATTATCCGTTCCAACCATTTTTGGCAAAAAGTTTGGCATTTCACAGAAAAATTACTCCCTAGGTTGCAGATATAGTTCATTTTTTATCTGCCTCCATTTTCAAAATTTCTGCTCGACAAATGAGTTTGCTGCTCCAAAATGGATGATGGGTACTTGCATCCCTGTTACATAGAAGTTCCATACCTCCCAGGAATATGTGGGAGATATGTGCACTTCTTAAAATGCTTAGTGAGGATAAATACTTTTTTTTGCATTGTGCCATAACAAATGTTTTTGCATTTTTATTACTTTACCCATTTTTTTCTATTGCTGCTGGATACTTGTCATGTACCTTTGAATGGTCTGTGATTCCCAATGTCAAGCCCAGATTTTTTTGGGCAAGTAGAGTATTCATTCGTGTAAAAGAAAACAAACTAACAGCTTAGTAATCTTTTTACTCCCCCCCCCCCTTTATTTTGGAAGACTAAAAGCTAAAAATATCAAATCAGTCTAAAAGAATTTACATACATAATTTTTGTGAGACACAAAAATGCTTGTGCCCTGTGTTCCCAAACTTGTTAAGAAGACTTTGAGCTTAGAACATTTCAACATGTTGCATGCAATATATATTTTTAATATCCTTCATTTAATTTCTCCCTTAAGCCCAAGTTCTGAAATTTGAACATATTGCTGAACTTCTGCCTCCAGAGAATTTGGAAAAATATCTACAGCAGATTGCTGTACTTGTTCAAGGCTGTTGGGTTGTCAAAAGGTATCAATCTTTCACCATATCAAGAGACATTTAGTTTTGTTTTATAACATTTCAAAGATTAAGTATGCCATGAAAAATAAGATTTTTAGTATGTTCCTTTGTATTTATGCAATTCTGCTGTCTTGTGTCTCATTTTTCCAAAAGTTTATGTGAGGAAAAAATACTTTTATAGCATTTCTATAAATAACTTAGAATCTTGAGACAAGTTGTGAAATTTGACGATTAATTATTGATTAATTCTGACAAATTCACATAAAAATTCCTGTACTCATTTTATTCTTTTATGTTTGCAGTGATGCAATTTATGGTAAAGATACAACAAGTCCATATACTGGAATCTGCTCAGATGTACTGATAAGAGCAAGAGATTATATTGTAAGTAATGTTGTGTATCATATTTACTGGATGATAGATGGTTGTTCATGCCTGATTTTAACATTAAATAAAAAAAATTTTTATTCATCAATACCACCACTTTTCCATTACTATCTTCCATTACAAGTTCTCAGGTTCATTTTTTTTATAAACACATTGAGTACTTTTTCTTCCAAGAAGGTTACATAGGAATGTTTGATTCATTGTAAGGAATCAAACTTCTTGCTCTTCATATTCTCTGGAAATAGAAAGAAGATGAAATTCCAAAAAAGCCAAGTCTGAAAAGCATGGTAGATATTGGAGGCATTCTCAGTTGGACTCCTTCAGTTTCTGTAGTGTCTGTTTCATGATAAGATTTGGCTTTTTCATAGCCAGTTGTCCAGTTGTAAAAACTCTTATTTGATTAACTCAGAAATCTCATTACTCATTGGTAGGGATATGTAAATTTCGCAAATAAAAAAAATCAAAATTTCACAAAAAAAAAAGTTTTGAAATTGGAAATTTTGCATTTATTTACAAAAAACAAAAAATCCAAATAAAAAATTTTGCATTTGTTTGCTAAAAAATGAAAAGACAATTTTTTTTTCAAATATAATCATGACTGTTTTTTAATTAGGGTATATAATTTAAATTAATAGCTATCCTTCTAAGCTGACCTACCAAAATGTCTATTAATTGGTACATGAAGGAACATGATGTGTGCATATGTGTAGCCCCTAACACATTTATATTTCTGAAGTTATACATGTTTCGGAATATACTGGGGTAACATTTGAAGTCTGCATGGCATAACCAAAAGTCTGTTGGTTTACTGTTAGAAATAGCATGATCATCCCATGTCATGACTTTAAAAAATATTTTTCGGAAAAGACTTCCAGTTAATAAATTTGGTTGCAAAGATGATGATGTGTGGTGTTGCAGCGTCAGATGTCCAAAATACATATCCATATAATGATAGGCTTCATTCGTAGCATTAGATGCCATGTGTGTAGTCAATTTAGTTATGTGCTGCTGTCTTTAACTTCATATTATGCCCGTTTTCAAGTCACTATTTTAATTTGTCGAAATATTCTTCTGCCTTTTTTCAAAAATGACCATATTTTGGCGCTCCAAATATTTCAAGACCATTAACTTACTCCACAAGATGTGTGAATGGGTAGTTTGGTTGTTTTCCAATTTGTCGATTAGTTCCATAATTTTCTTAGGCCAGTGTGTACCCAGCCTTATATAACTCAGAAACAAAAGCCAACTGAATACATTATTATACAATTTAGAACATCATTTTCAAAACTGAAGGAAGATTACATGAATTATTGTTTGTAATTGCATTTTTAATTGGGTTGCTGTATTTTTTAAATATATGACATCCATATTTGTTATGGGTATTTTTTTCTCAGCCACCTCATTGGGCATTTTGTCTGTTGTGGTGTTGTATTTTTATAAAAAAAGTGATCTAGTTTTGGCAAGAGAATATTGGCTTTTAAGCACATGAAGACACAAGACTCAAGTACTGAGAAGTTATCACCAATTTTTTCTTTTAAAACAGCAAATTATCTATATTTCACTGGAAAGTAGTAAAAAATAAAATTTTCACACACATTTATTCATCAAAATTTAATTTA
Organism: Pholcus phalangioides; assembly: GCF_987345545.1. Lineage (NCBI taxonomy): Eukaryota > Metazoa > Arthropoda > Arachnida > Araneae > Pholcidae > Pholcus > Pholcus phalangioides. The sequence goes on from NW_028301597.1 coordinate 36,858,304, forward strand.
TTTCGTATTTATCAGATCTATTTCGTAAATACAAAATTTATGTATCCTTACTTATTGGTTATAACCATTGGGTTATTCCCCAATAAGATATGCACTGTAGATAAAATTATGGTTTTGTTGTCTGTTACAATTTTTACCAGCCTCCTCCTAATTTATTCTGATTTTCTTTACCTCCCGCTTCCCAAACTTGCTGCACTGGGCTATAATCTACTTAGCCTTCCTGTAAATATGTCTGATTAATTCTGGAAAACCATCCAGATTGAAGTTTTTCTTTGTGTAAAAATTGTTATTTCCAAATCTTGAACGTTTATTTCTTTTTCCAACAGTCAATCCTTTCCAAAACTCATGTGATTTAACATGGAGGAAATATGATTTTTCTTGTTCAAGAAATTGCTAGCACAAATTACTTGAAGGGGGTCTAACATTTTAAATATTGCTTCATCTAGTTATTCATTGTTTGATTTGCATATACTTTGTATTTCTCATTGAAAGTATTGGAAACATAAATTTCATGTCTGATGATGATCACGTCTAAAAGTTGCTTCATGTATTTCAGCTATGGTGCTTCACAAAATCGAGGCATGTAAGCAGGAGTGAAGTGCTGGCTGTGATAAAAGTAAGGGAAAAAATTAACATGTGTTTAATTTGAACATTGATTTTTTTAAGTATTTTTCAAGTTCTTTTGTATGTTTCAGTGCATCAATTAACTACCTCTCTTTCAAATCAATGAATTTCTGGGAAAACTAAAAAAATATGGATTTTTTCATTATTTCTTAATTTCTTTTTCTTTAATTAACTCTCACTTAAGTGTTATTAAATTACCTTTACCAAAAAAAAAGTTTATTTCATTTCATTTTAATACATTACTTTTTACAGATTCCTGATGAAGATGTCACTGCATTACTGCAACAGGTTGCAAAGAAGGTTTACAACAAGGGATGGGAATTCAAATATTTATATGATAAAGAATTTGTGGACAAGTATATAATTTTTTCAGAAATTTTTGCTGTCTATATTTTTAGTCAATTAAATGATTCTGCCCTCCTTTCTGTGAACATGGTATTTATTACATGATTTTGTGGTATGAGTTAGTGGGTAATGTCATAACTATTTTGAAACTATGGATATAACATTTGTATTGTCTTATAATAATCAGTATGAATATATAAATATTTTAGGAGGCACTGATTATAATGTACTAATTTGTAACCTCATGATTTTGGTTTTTTATTGTTTGTAAATTTTTTTAGTTGATTTTATTGTAATTTAATTATTAATTTCAGCCAATTATGCTAATGAATGTGTAGGGCAGCAATCAGCTACCCATTGATGTTGTTTGATGAGTAGATCATGAGTAGATTTTGACTGATTGCAAAACTTTTTTTGTGAAAATTTTTCTTAGAAAAATCTGGACAGTGTTATAATTTATGAAAGCAAGACATTTGCAGTTGTGCTTGAAAATGTTTTTTGAAAGATTATTTTACGACAAAACCAAGTAGTAATTTTTGGGTAGATTTGATGGTTATATTCATAGTTAAGGCTTTTACATACCTTGAAGTTGCTTTTATCTACTGTCTAAAATATCATTAAAAGCTTGCTAGTCAAGTTTTGTAGCTCATCCCTGGTTTATGGTGAAGTCACTACACAGCTTTGCTAGCATTCCTAAAATTTTACAGCTGTTTAACCTAACCACTGAAAATTGTTTACAACATGCTCTTAAAAATCCATACATCACTGCAAATTTTTGAACAAGGACTATATCATCTTTAGCACAACACATCTGGGCATCCAGTTATATCACATTTTTGTAGGTGAAAACATTTCGGATAAAAAGAAAAAATTGTTGGAATGTATTTGAAATCAAAATTTTAATAGCATGCTTGTGTTGTGGCAGTGCTCAAACTTTTGAATTCTACTATGTACATCTAAAACCTATAAAAATTGAAAAAAATTTAAACTTCCTCAAAACTTTATTCAAATATATGTTCTGTAGGTTCTTTTCTTTTAGGCCGGGATTACACTATAAAAGTTTTGTAAAGTTTTTTCTTTTATGAAACTTCAAAAATGCAACCAATACACTTATTGGTTGAGTGAATATAACCAATAGGCTTATTGGTTGAGTGAATGTAACCAATAGGATTATTGATTTTTTTAAAAGTTTTTTAAAAGATTTTTCATCAAACTTTTATACTGTAATGCCAGCCTTAACTCTTTAGTAGATTTGGCTTTTTTTACAGAAAATACTGATCTCTCTTGATCTGATTATTATAAGAATAAAAATTGCTATCAAATTCTACTTAAATGCTGAACTCTTTTATTGATGAAATTTTTTATTCGATTTTGCAGCTATCCCAATGTAGTGCAAAGGCAAGAAATGCTATGGGATGTGAGATACAAACAGCTGTCAAGAGATTTACGCTTAGGTCAAATAACAGCTGGAGGTGAGTTATGTCCTTGAACTTTTTCTATGGGTTGACATGTCTCTGCAAATGAGCACAACTACTTTGCAACAACTGCAAACATGCAACTCACAAATATTTTGATATTGCAATGGATTACAATATTAGTTGTCAAACTATGAGGCATGTTTCCTTGGTTAGGCATCAAAGTAAGGCAGGGGCAAGAATTTCTGTATTGTAAACAATACTTAGTGAAATGCTCTTATTTGAGCACTAATTTAATATTAATAGGGCATGAATGTGAATTCTGGCAGCTCTAGGGGTAAGATATAGATTTTGAACGCACAATAAAAATCGCTATAGCAATCAATTTTTTTAAGAGATTTTTTAGTTTTTTGCATGTATTTTCTGAAAAATTAGTTTTGATTGGGTTTATGAGTATTTTCACTGAAATGTATATTTTTTAAATTGATATAGACATGTCTCCAAGAAAGTCTTTCCCACCTCCGCCTTCTCCTAAAGAAAGAAGACATTTCAAATACAGAGATTCCTTCAGTGATGACACAGAAGAAAGTGGCATCGAAAGTGGTGATAAAATGGATGTGGACCATCCACATATGAAAAAAGCTAGACTTCCAAAAAGAACAACTTCTAACAGAGCTAAACGTTTATCAGATAGTGGTTCTAATAAAAAACCTGTGAAGTTTCGCCAGTCAGTTGATGTTTTACCTACATTTTTACCTACTTTGCATTCAACTGAAGTTAAATCAGAAATTCTCAATCATGTTCAAGAAGTGTTGCATGAGAAATTGTGCTTGACAGTGTGTGAACTAAGAGAAACGCTCTCAGATGCTTCTTTGGGTTTTATTGAAGAAAGAGACGACTGTGATTCTTTGTTAGAAGAAACCTTATCAGAACTTGGTGCTCAGAGACTCAAGAATAAAGTAAGTTTTATTGTATTTGGGGAAAAAAAATTGTATGTGCAGTACAGTAAAACCGCTGCTGTGCAGTCATGTGGGCCATTCCAGACTATGAGAATCTAGGTTCGAACCCAGGCTAAAGTTGGTTTTCTGAGGTTTCAAACTTTGAGGTGTGAATGCAAGCTGGTCTCCCATTTGAAAAAGTCTTTCTCTAGAGAGCAGGCTATACTTACATAACATGAAAATTCATACATTTGTCATTTTCCTTTCAAAATATAAAAGACAGATGACAGCAGCAGTATAACACAAAGCAAGCATAACTCTAATGACATAGATACATTAGGGGTCATGCATACAAAAAATCAGAACACACATTCTGGTATGTACTGATTCATTCAAAATTCTGCAGAGGAATGTGTATGAGGTACTTGTGGGTGGGCATGATTGTAGGTTATATGGTTAGGTAGTAATAGTACAGTAAAGTCTTTCAACGTAGATACCTCCCTACATTGGGCGGTTTTGAATAGAACCAGCCATAATCCTGTGACATACCATGTATATAATACTGTATCTCTATATCTTGGACACCTCTCTAAAGGTCTATTTACACAACATAGTCACTGCTCATTTCTTTAAATATATTGCAGTAGGCATTAGAATTGGATTATGAACTATGCCTGGCGAAAGAATTAGCTAGTAGAAGGATGAAAAATATTTTTTGAACTGAGATGAGATAGACACCATAGAGCGGAGACAGGTGGTGACTGTTCCATGTGAATAGACTTGAACAGATTATAATTATACCGCAAGTATCCAGCTTAGACAGGTTTTGCTGTGTTTATATGTAGCTTTTGTTTTTTTATTGAACAATGAGAATGTACTTAATGCTTTAGCTATACAAATTTCAGTACTCGATCGCAAATGATGAAAATACATTACATAAAATTCAAACTAGTGATAACAGCTAGTGTTACAAAACAAAAGAAAATTAAATACGCTTAAAATTTTCTCGCTCTTGAATCAAAACTGTAGCAATTTTCAGGAGCTATATACACACATTGAATCTATTTTGATGACAAATTTCAATTCAGAATTTTTTTTCCACTGCATTTCAATTACATTGATGCCTCAGCTTGTGAATGTTTTTGCTAATGTAGATTTTTCAAAAATTTTCTGCCTCTGCAAACAAATACAAATTCAGCTAATGGTATTTTTTGACATGAATTCACTCTCATATAATACAGCCATGTCATGAGCTAAATTTTTGTGCCAATGAAATGAGTAACTGTCACACTCGAGCAAGGTTAATTTATAACCACCCTGGAATCATTAAAAAGATACACCTCAAAATATCTTTCAGTGAAATTGAACCATTTCATGTAAAATGAATGATTAACCCATTTGTGCTCATGAGTACTGTGATACCTCGACTAATGAAGATGATTCTCTCTCTCTCTTTTCATAATCATTTTCGTTAGCTGAAATACAATTTCTCACAGGTTTCTATGGAAAATCATTTAATTTGTTTCAGGCACTGCCCATAATTTCAAGATAAATATTTTAAAGCACCAAAGAACGCTATAAAAAAGACATAGACGTACTGATAGGAGTCTGAGATAAACAACTTCACAATTGAATGAAGGAGAATTTAAAGCAAGATTAAAAATGGAAGATTGTTTTATTTTACCTTATGTACACAACTAATACCATTTTTAGTCTACTAATACCACATAGCTTTGGTCTACTGAAGCTGGTGATGAAACAGTCAAATTCATAGGTTTCACTTGTGTCCCCCATCCATTTGGGATCTGGTCAACTCATTTCTGTGTCTGATACATGCAGATGGAAAAGATAAGCTCCTACAATGTCCAGACTGTTCAGTTTGATGCTAAAGCCGGGTTTTCTTAGGAGCAGGTTTCTTCAGTGCACGCAGCGTAAAAATGCTGATTGATCAAAAAAACCTGAATTTCAGGTTTTTAACCACTCAGTGTTTTCACGCTGCACACAGCGCAAAAGTTTTACTCCTAGGAAAACCTGTCTTAAGAGTCTTGTACTGAAAGAACACATGCTCTCTGATAATAGTTTTTTTTTCTCCGATGAATTTTCTATTGGCTGAATCTTTTAATTTACATGAACGGATTCAAAAACATTCAGAAAGAGAAGTGCAGGTACATCTGGAAAAATATTCTGATGATTGGCGATAAAATTCAGCTCACGATGCGATTGTTTTATGTTGTCGCATGAAATCATATTGATGAAAATGTTCATTAGCCAAGGCAGAAAAATCATGAAAAAAATCTTTAGCTCAAAAATTCATGAGCAGAGGCTTCCATTAGTTACCGTGTCTTTTTTTTTCTGAAAAAATTTATAACACGTTTTTTTGCTAAGCTGTACTAAAATGGGTACAGTGGGTACAAATGAGTTAAGCTAAGTGAAAATGCCTTACACTCGAATGGTTTCAGTGCATACGGTAAGACACTTAATACCAAACTGAAGTGTCTGAAAATTCTATAAATTTATTTTTTCTATTCATATATGTGTTAGACAAAAATGAGCTGAGTATATCACACAGCACCTCACATATTTTCCCCACTGTGACCCATGAACCTGACTTCATGGGGTAAGATAAAAAGATAATCAGTTTTTCATCTTCCTTATTCACAAATCATATTTGTTACATGAGGTATAACTGTAATATGTTTTTTTAAGTTTTTCTTCATCTTATATTTCCTTCAGTTTGAAATAATTTGCATTAATTTTCTTATTTCTTTGAAAGCTATTTCAGTTGCCTTAGTTTAACTAATCAATTGTTTTGTATTCTTCCATGCTATTTCTAGTACAGTTTTTATTGTGAGAAACTTGAACATTTAATACCGAACCATTAGAGTACACATTGCAAAAAATTAAAAGTGTTTATCAATAATTTTTGCCCAGTGAATGACATGTTTCATGAGACAGTATGCTTTGATATGGAGTGATAAGTAGATTGTTTTTTGAATTTGTGTAATAGGAATATGATGTATGTAATACAAACTTAAATTCAACATGAATAAAATAGTAATGGGAGGAGGGGGGGGGGGTTCTTTAGAAAAATGAAATTAGTCTTCACAACCAGGAGTAAAAGAAATTTTGTTGAATGGATTATTAAAATTAATCTATAAATCAATGGCACAGAGGGGCGCGATAGCCCGGTCGATAAGATGCTCGCCTAAAGTACCAAAGGATGTTTAGAGGTGTCACGAGTTCGATACCCAGTTCGTCCTTGTCAGAAAACTTTCCTGACACAGGGGTGCAACAAAAAACGGTGATTTGACCGCAGCAAAAATTGCTACCGCAGGGAGTCCCCCATCGAGGGGTTAGCGCACCAACCTCTCGATGAGTATGAAAAACAAGCTTGCCGTTCGGAATCGGCAATAAATTGTAGGTCCCGGTCTAATTAGCCCTCGTGTGCAGAAAATGACCGTGGTGCGACAAAAATGATCAAATGGCACAGAGACATATTAATAAATGAATGATAAATTTAATGCAAAGTGCACAAATATGAAATATCAAATTAAATTCAGTTAATACAGTCTTAAGGGGCCGTTCAAGCGTTACATCATCATCGATGGGGGGTTTCCGATTTGCTGAGTTTTGATGACAAGGCGGGGAGAAGGGTTTGGATAATGCTTATGTCATCAACCACCCTTTATGAAAATATGAGTTTGGATTCAGAGGGGCAGAGCTGATGACGAAATTTTGCTGACAAGGGGGGGGGGGGTTAAAAAGGTCTAAAAATTTGCTTACATAATACTTGAACGATCCCTTATATGAACACATAAATATTATATAGAAATGTCCTCTCCACTTGTTAATACAAGATTCATCGAAAGACTGGTTATTTGCGAAGATGTGATGATTACAAGGAAGAAAAATTCTCTGTGGGAGGCAGAGATGAATTTTCTTCCTTGTAAATCATCTCCATAAATGACCAGTCTTTCGATGAATCACGTAAATATTATACAATACTCTTGACACTATTAAATTGGATAATGGACTAGTTGTGTGTGGTTGATGAAGATCATTGTTGTTTTCGGATGACTGGCTAATAATGTTTTAAAATGTTTCAATATTGTTTAATGATCGAGACTCAGTTGGTGGGCAAGATTTTTCCTCCCTCTATAAAGTTCTTTATATCCAGCCCAAGAATTATATTTTGTAGCAAAATTTCATAAAGTGATATTGCGTTATGATGAGGGATACCACTTCCCTGACATGTGATGAAAAGATTCATTTTCTTATTTTATAATATCAAATATATGTGTTATATATATAAAGAGCGTTCCACTATTTTTGAAAAAATATTTTTCTTATGAGAATTCTTCGTCTTTGTATATACAAGTGAAAATTTAATCGATACCGAGTAGTAGGTTAAATTTTGTGAATTACACAGTTTTATCATATGATTTTTTTATGCATTTTGCTTTGTTTCCTCATAGTGGCCTCAAAATACTCAACCAGTTGCATTATATGCATTCACAAAACTTGGTACACCATTGGACAGGGTGAGAAAAAATATTACCTTTCTATTTTTGTTGTTCTCAAATACTGAATTGCATGTTTGCTTCAATTTTAAGTTGACAAGTAGAATTATTTGTTTCATTATTAAACTTCAAAGTATAACTGCAAGTATCACACGATTGCCAAGTCTGCCAAATTTTCGGGGAGGTTCCAGAATTTCTGCTCCATCTCCCGAATTTTATCTGTGATTGTAAAAACTGAAAAAAAAAATGTGTGTTTGATGATTAGTGCTTTAATGTGCAGTTTTATAAAAAGGAAACCTGTCTAAAATGGAATATTATTTCAGCCTTTTGATGTTTCATTTCATACAGGTTTTCACTGTCACTTCTCACCCAAACTTTATATTTATATCTCTATATTCAAATGTTTAACACAATATCTTTGAGGCAATCCATTTGACATTCTTTTGATATTCTGAGTTTCTCAAAATAGATGGAAGTTCATGACACACAGATATTTTGCTAAATTAAATTTAGTTTTAATTACCGGACAGCTCTAGAAAAAATCTACCTGTATGTGAGACCAATTTTTGGCACCCTCACATCATGTTTTTTTTTTGGTCAACAAAGCTTTTTTTCTGCCCTTTCAACTCCCATTTGGCACCCTCTCCTAGAGTAGTACCCTGGTGCAGCTACACAGGTCATACAACCTAAGACCCGTCCATGTTTAAGTAGGCTCAACTGTAGGATGTAATTTTTTATCATAAATCTTTTTCAAATTTTTACACGCACACATGTACTACTGTTTCAACATAGAACTCATCATAGAAGTTATTATATAAAAATAGTTTCCTCTGAATAGAAATTTTTCCAATTTTTTTTGGAAGGGGAATTCAAAGCTATCGCCTCAAACCTTTTTTAAATCCATAACATTTTTTACGTGATGACATGATAAATTTTTTTTCTCATTTTTTTGCAGTATCGAAATGCCTTGTTGGATCTGTTCACTAATACAGCCAGGTCTCGTCCAAACTTTCTGGTGAAAAAAATAGAGGATGAAAATGGGGAGATAGTATCTGAAAATGTTTGCAAACAAATATTTGAGGTAAGACTGAGTAATGTACATTTCTTTAGTGAGCATGATTACACATTCATTTATCTTTTTACGAAGCATGTTGTTGAGAGACAATCATTTTCTGCATCATTCACAGTTTTTGTAAAATACTTGTAAATTTTTTCATATAAATGAACGATTTTCAAAACTTCATGTGTACCCGGAAACCCTATTAAAACATTTTTCAAAGAATCTGTATGAAATTGGCTTTAAAAGTGTGATAACCTTAAAAATAAGTAATATTTAAGGCACACTCTCAGGGCCATAATTTCCTGTAACAAAGCAGCAGCTTATACAGCTTTAAAATTTAATTTTTAGCTCTAATCTAGCATCTAATTCAAATGCATATTTTATAATACGTTCTTCTTACATCATTTTCACAAATCTTTTTTTTTTCCAGGAATACTGCATCTATAAATCTGGATATTATTATCTGAAAGGGACAATTTCTCCTGATTCCTAGCAGAGAAAGAATTATAAATTATGAACTCAATAAATATGATGAAGCCCATAATTTAAATAGACTATTTGTAGCTATATCTGTTGGAAAAACGCTATTAAATTATATTTTACATAATCGAATGTATGTGTGTGTTTAATGCTCATTAGAGACCAGAAGCTTAGGCACTAAAAATTGTAAAAAAAGCACTAAAAATGCTTAAAATAGGCACTAAAAAAAGAAATTTAAAATTTATGTAAAGAAAGGGAAAAATACGAGGAAATTGTGAGATATATATATGTTAAGGGTCTATAAAATGAATGAAATGGCTAAAAAATTTACTCCGCCCATATTATAGTTTCCATATTAGTTGATAATAATTCATTGTTAGCCTTGCCAAGTTGATACTACCATGCCAAAAAGAAGTTATTGTCATCCTTAATGTAAGCTTACGTCGGAGCCGATTTTATTCATCCAGATACTAATTAGCTTACATGCAAAACAATATTAGCTGAAATTACAGAATAATAATTAGTCAATAATTATAAATACATTTTAATTGAAATCTGTTTCTTCCAATCTTGATGTGAATTTGATGGTATGTTGATTTCTATTTGAAAACTATGTATAGCAAAAATGAAAATGTCTCTTTTATCCCTGACTTTTGTCAAGGAAGGGGGCGGAAGCTTTCTGATAAGAAATTGGTACTGAGAATTTAAATTTTTTTAACAGAAATTCCTTTGAGGTTCTCAAAACCTAAAATATCTGAGTTTTACAGAATATGGCCTCCAAGATTCAAGGACAAACATAAAACCATATTAAAATAAGCATTTATGACAGGAAAAATTCAAAGACATTTTTACAAAAAACTTTGAAAATAGGCAAAAGAGCATTTATGGCTTTTTGCTTGAACTTCTGGGCTCTACTGATCATCCATTTTAGCGTGATATAATTTTCCATTGATCAGTGTAATACTTTGCATTATCTCACATTTATATGTATATTCAAATAATACAAGTTTCCCAAGATGAAAATTTTCTATAGCAAATAGAAAAAAAATCTTAGACATTATTGTTATTACAAGACAATTTCAAAATTTGTTTCAGAATGAGGTTTTTATGTGAATATATAGTTAATCCCTCTTGTAATGTTCCCGTTTAAGTATGACCTATTTCTGGGTTCTCAGCTCTAATTCTTATTAAGATTTCCTGTTGGAAGTGCTTTCCCACTCACAATTTTTTTTCATGACAGTTTTTTGAGAAATGTTATATGCTGGATCCACTGTGTACTGTATATACTGAAACCTCACTACGACGATACTAGATATAATGGTAAATCCCTCTGCAACGATATTTTTCTAAGCTTGTTTTGAAAACGTCTGTAGCCTAATGTTTAACTACTGACTATCAATATAATGATAATTCCTCGACAGCAATATTTTTTCTTGGTCCCCAGAGCATTATTGTATCACTATATTATATAAAATAACCTTGATGCGAAGGGAAAATATATCACCATGGCATTTGTGAAATAAATAATTTAGGGGGTTTATACATCACAACTCATGAAGATGGGAGTAGTGTATGCTAAGATTCTCACCCTCTGAATCAAAAAAAATAAAATATAACATTATCAAGGAAGTAGACGTTTTCTGGATATCATACAGAGGTGAACTTTGAAAGAGAAGTCATCTGGTCTCCGCCGGGAACTGAACCTAGGTTTTCTTACAAACCAGGCAAATGTGCTTTATAAGGTTATGTTTTTAAAAATAAGATTTTCTTTAAAGAACAATCTCTATTTTTTAAACACAGATTTCTGGTTTGGTGCATTTCAGCTCCACCTTTAAATTTTTTGGAGCATGCATGATTTTATTGATTGGTTTATGTGTTGAGTTTTTTTTCTGTTGGGACCGGAATCCAAAAGTGTGGCGAGAGGGGTCTGGTCCTCTCCCAATACCAGAACCCATTCCCCCCGAAAAAAATCTCTGGCTACACCTCTGCTGGAATGCTCCTTGAAAACTAAATAAACATGGCAGAAAGTGTGTTTTCTAATTAACTTATCCGGGAGAAAGTTAAAAAAAAGCTTTGAAACAGAATAATTTTTTTGTTTATAACCATAAGATAGAAATAGACATGGTCTAAAGGTGGGGGCATGATGATTGCGTAAATACATGTACAGGGCCACAACTAGAAAGGAAAATTTACTCTGTCACCCAGTGTCCATTTCCCCCTATTAGTTTTGAGCAAAACATCAGTAAACTCCCTTCTTTTCCTGATCCAACGCTCAGACCCTACCCTCCTTTAGTTGCAGCCCTGTACATATATATACACACACATCTATTAGATTACCTGCACATATCTTTAATGTTGGAGGGAGGATGCCGGCAAAGGTTGGTGTTACACACTTTGAGAAACACTGGGTTAAACTCAACAGATGTATATATTAGCATTGCTGAGATATATAAACCATAATCATCCATTATTGATTAGTGCTAATCTCTTCATTCATATGGCTTATTCAAAACACTTGAAACATATATAGACTAACAAATAACTTCTCTTATTACCGATCGATAATAGCCTAGGGCAAACCTCTGCAACCTATAACCTGCAGGTCACCGAGTGAAATTTCAAGAGACTTTTGTTACTTTCCATAGGGAAGTAACAAAATGAAGAGTATTGATGAAAGATATGAAACAGCCTCTAGAGCAGTGGTTCTCAACCTTTGGTAGCTCGTTGCCCGGTTTCTCTTATTTTTATAAATAGACTGGTCAAATACACGACTAATGCACCAAACCAAACATGGCGTTGCTCTGTCCCTTGTGGAAGATTAATTTGCGGCTGGGCAATGCTGAAATAACACTCTCGGTATCCAGGCCCAGCAGGCATTTCAATTCAAGGGTCGCCGAGTCCAATCCGCAGGGGACCACCGCCGTTCCAAAACAGTGACAACCATGCTTGCAGAAGCACCCAAAAGACGAAGAGAAATATTACATTTTTAAAAAATGCTGAAAATTTCACACACAGTTAAAATTCCTATTTTAAAGAATTTATTTATGTGAAATACATACTCAACTTTATAAACTTACGTTTTTCTATTTTTTTTTTTTTTTTTGGTGGGGGGGGGGGGGAGCTGTTGCTCCTGCACACTGCCATCGTTCGTCAGTTAACTGACAGCTGCATTATAAAAAACAGCTTTGTCTGCTTCAGATGTCGCCAGGTCAGCAAGTGGGGCGGGAAGAATCTTAACAGCCGCTTGATGAACTTCTACTGAAGTAAATTCGTGAGATTTCTTGGCTTCCGCCTGTGATTCGACGACGAGTGCTTGTAGAATTGTATTGAGGAAATACTCCACGGACTGCCTTGCATTCGGCTGAAGTTCAAAACCAAGGTGCATCACGGTCAAGAAGCTGTCAATTGCTGGCGCAAGATTGGTCAAAGGGCTCGACAGTGTCTTCTTCGATTCCCCGGTAGACTTAGACGATCGTTGAAGACGAGGTTTTTTGGCCTTACTTTGAATGAAGGTGCATTTAGTTTGACCAGAGATTTGCAGGGTTTTTTTTCTTCATGGACATTGACACGCTTTTCGATGTCTTTGGAACAGTGTTACTGACCTTTGCGGGTTTCCTTGCCTTTTTTGGCAATATTGCGGGCTTCTTTGCCTTTTTTGGCATTGTCTTGGCTTTCTTCGAGGAAGCATTAGCCCCAGATATCTTCCTTGTAATACCAGTCGTCTTTAGAGAAAGTCTCATTCTCTTTGACTTCTCAGGAGTTTCAGGAGGTGCCTTTCCCTTCACGCCATCTTTCTTCGTGGAAATTAATGTCTTTTGGGCAGGTTCACGTTTTAGACCAAGTGGACTTTGTAAAGCAAGGGGGACTTTCTTGTCTTTCTTTGGTTTCACCACTTTCAATGTTGCCTGCAACAATTGAACGCTCCTGGCTGGTTGACTGTGTTTTCAATACGACGGGCAGAGGCACCAGCTTCTTGCGTTTCTTTAGGGCACATTCTGAAGTTTGGAACTTCCTCTTGATGGCTTTTTTTTTTTGGCACTGTGTCTTGGTTGATGACCGTGTTCTCGCCGGGGATGCCGATCACACTTGGATTGAAGCCTGCTCCACTATATCTGCGGTTAAACAGAAAAAAAGGGAAAGAGTGAAAAACATGAAAAATATCAAAACTGTACCTAAAATTTAAACATTAGTTTATAAATGAAAAATTGGACATGGATGATTTTGCCACCGTACAGACAAGTCAAGAAATTGTCTTTATCCTCATCCCGACTTAATTTATAATCTTAGGTATAGAAGGATCTCAGGCATTGGACTGCATTGTATGTGTATAGCAGACAGTTGATTGTCCGAAAAGGTCTTATCAGGGCTCATGGAAGGCAGAATGGGAGCAGACAGGGCTCTGAGGGCCCATGTTTGGCTTTATTTTTTGCACCATAATGCACTGAAAACAACCATGGCTATTTATTAAACAAATATTGATATTATTAAATTGACAAGAGTTCCCCCTCAGGGGCATGACAGATGCGGTCATGCAGGGCCCCACGCTTGGAGTCCCGTATACGTGGTAATATAAATTTTTTTTTTTCTTTTTACAAAAATAGAACAAGATAGCAATGTTTCAACTATATAAATGATAATAATTATTAAAAATGATACAACAAATAAACTAGAATTATAGGTGGGCTACGGAACATTTCCAGCTCACTTTAGTGAGCCCACGGCACGCTGGAGGATCATTCAAGTGTCCTATAACAAATTCCCAGCTCATTTAAGTAGCTTGCAGGGTATTTGTATGTTTTATAATATTTCCGTAACAACGATGTACAGTCGGCCCCCCCGTATTCGCGGTTTTTTTCTTTATTGGAAAATTTTTTTGACAGCACTCAGCAATCGTTGTTCACGTGTTTTGTTTACAAAATTTGAGTTGTGCTTGTTTAGGATGGCTCATTCTTCTAAATGCTACTGATAATGGTTTGAAAAGGTAAATAAAAGTGAAAACTTGACAAGAAAAATTGGATATATTGACTATGCTTGGCGAAGTCAATACCTGCTGTGGTCCGCCATTACGGAATAAACGAATCTACAGTGAGATATATCAGGAAAAAGGAATCTGAAATTCGTTCAGCTGCACCCGTTGCAGTCAAAACTTTTCAGCGCCTATGGGATCCATGTGTTTCACGTACAGGAAATGTTTGTTTTTTTTTTTTTTGGGTACAAGACTGACACAAAAATGTATTCCAATTGATTGTAATATAATAACAGAAAAGGGGAAAAATTTTATTCTTCCATAAGGAAAGTGCTGGTTAAACGTCTATTTCAGAATTTTATGCAAGTGAAGGTTGTTTCATAGGTTTAAGAAACGATTAGGATTGCGCAATGTAAAAAGCGCTGGCGATCAAGCCTCTGCCGATCAGGAGGCAGCTAGAAAATTTCCAAAGACTTTATAGAAAATTATCGAAGAGAAAGAGTTATGCACATCAGCAGGTGTTTAACGCTGGCGAAACTACGCTATTTTGGAAGAAAATGCCGCAAAGAAGTTAAGCAAGAGAAAAAAATGCGAGCTCCTGGTTTTAATTCAAGTAAAGATAGATTTGCTATGTTTTTTTGCACAAATGCGAATGGGTACATGATAAAGCCCACCATCATTTTCAAATCTTCGAATCCGTGAGCATTGAGGGGAAGGATAAGCCAAAGCTCCCAGTATTTTGGACGAACAATAAAAAGGCTTGGACTATGAAAACATTTTTCCTGGATTGGTTTAAACGGTTTTTCGTTTCGGAAGTCAGGAGGTACCTTGAGAGTGAATACATGCTATTCTCAAAGTTCCTTTGATATTGGGTTGACCGAGGAGGAGTTAATGCAGTTGACTGGTCCTGAAACTGAAGCAGCACCAGATGAAGAAGATCGACATAAAGAAGTAGAAGTTCATCACAAGTAACATAGCGGAATTGAATCACAAGCTCAAATCAGCAATAGACTATTTTCATAACATAGATCCCTCTATTTTACGTTCTTCACATGTAGAAAAATTAGTAGAGGAAGCCTTGTCAACATACTCCAACATACTTGATGATATGAAGAAGACACGGCAAACATAAAAATCACAACATTCTTTCAGAAAACATCGCCAACAATCGCTGTACCCTATTTTACTTTCCCTTCTACCTCTGCGTCACCCTGCTCTTTCTCATGATGTTCAATAAACGTTATACACAATAAGAAAACCTATGGTTTCTGTTATTCGCGGATTTCCGTATTCGCGGTCACTCCCGGAACGTAACCCCCGCGAATACGGGGGGGGGGGGGAGGGCTGACTGTAAATATAACCACAAGTGTCCTCCATTTAGCTCTTCTAGCGGGGGAGCTAGGCAGGAGGCCACGAATGGTTTCATAATAACCTTTATATGTAGTTTTTATTTCATAAATATTTTTTTAAAATACATACAACCAGTCAAAGCGAGTTAACCAAAACAACAAGAACAAAGTTAATCCTTGGCTAAATTCTTGCTAAATGTGGTGCTCGGTGTCTGCTGATGTGGTCTGCAACCTCAAACCGCGACACTGTTCCAGATCACTTATGTGACCTGTGCAGTGTAGTTGAAAATCACTTGAGTAATCAGTAACGCAGATCCAGATCACTTAAACGGCCCACGGTATAGTTCCACAGCACTTAAGTAGCCCGCGGTGTACGTCCACATAACTTAAGTTACACACCATCACCAAACCAGAACATGACTCCCACTCTGTCCCCAAAGGGGATATAAGCGGTTAAGAAGTCATGCTGGAAAAGCCTTTCAGCATCCAGGCCGGGAGAGCCACCACGCAGAGATCGCAACAGCAGTTACCAACCCTCAGAGAAATCAGAAAAGCCAGCACACAGTTTGTTAGCTTTCGCCCCGGAGAAAGGGGGCAATACACATATGTGCTACAAAAATCTGAAAATTACAGCAGCGGAAAACACTATGAACATTAATGTTCGTCAATGATACGAAGCAAAACGTAAGATATGACATCAATACAGATACTACTCAGCAATAACATGCCTGCATAAAATGATAAAGATGGCAGAGGAATCATTACTTACAAATCACTAGAGTAATCCACAATACAGTTCCAGATGACTCAACCGCACCACAGCTCATTTACAATAAGCGGTGCTGGTCAACCTCATTCAAGTTACCCGCGGCAAGTTTAAGATCACTCAAGCATTCCGCGCAGTGCATTTACGTATCACTTAAGTGACCTGCACCTAAGTGATCCCCCTACCATTTACAGATTACTTACATGTCTCGCGACACGTTTTCAAACCAATGAAGTGGCCGCACTCTCCTAAAGCTTGAGCACCCTTGGGCCCACGGCGTCTAGAAAGTCACAAGACGTGATAACAATCGACCACTATAACACATAATCGACACTGCAAAAGGAATTTAAAAAAAAAAGGACTTACCATGTGAGGCCAGTCTCAAGTTGCGGAACTCTTGACCGTCAGCTTTCAGTCCTGGTTGATTCTACAAACTCCTGGCACAGGTGCCGGCAGACATCGTTCAGAAGGTCGACAGTATCGGATGAGAGCTTTGGAGACCCTCGGAGGCAAAGCTGTATTAAAGATTAATCTTAAGTCGCTTTGCTCGGAGGATGGTGACAGCGATGTCTTTGAGAGAGCTGGAAAAATTTACTTCAGTCATGGCCGAAGTTGACCTTGTGACAGCGGTGTTTCGAATTTATGGAATTTTGCTTCAATTTTGACGGTGAAAAATGGAACGTCCTGTAGTTGACTCACGAACGAAAAAAGAAGTAGATAGATTTTCTTTAGAAGATTCTAGATCTCGCGCGATCTCATCATTCTGTTGAACGTTCATAACAATGGATGAAGATGATCCGGTAGAACTTACGAATACTGTGATCACAGCCACATTATACGATATTTTTTTTAAAGAATATAAATTTATTCACTTTCATAAGGGGGGGGGGGAAATACGCAACATATTATGAACTTATATATAAATTATCGAGAAGAAATATAAGATTTCTCTATTTCTCCTCTAAGATGTAAATATCGGTTATATGATATTTTAATCGAAGTCAAAGTTGCCAGGTCCTTAAAAAAAATTTCCAGCCAAAATCCTCTTCAAAAGTAGACAAAAAAAATTCCAAATTATTTGAATACGTGCTGCTATCTATGAAGCTACAAGCGAGCTACAGTTTGACCATATTCTATAAGTAAACTTTACTTATAGCTCAGTGATTCTAGCCTACAAAGTTGTGGCTTATAGCTTTTCTTGTGGCCGCTGTGGTGGTCGAGTGGCCATAGTGACGGACTCGCATAGCGGGGACCCGGGTTCGAGCCCCACAGTGGTGGTCGGCTGAAGTTGGTTTTCAGTGATTCCCAACTTCGAGCAAATGCGAGCCGATCTCCCCGTTAAAAAGTCTCGCCACAGAGAGCAACAGGCCTACAAACAGTACAAATATTCAGTTACTACACATCACTCACTTCAATTCTGATATAGATGGCAGCACTGAAAAATCATACACAACACTAGATACGCACTCAGACTGTTAGGTACACACACTTACAATTCCGGCACAGTTCACTAGGTATTAAATTGCCTATGGCAATAGACCTGAGTTGTGCTCGGTTTGAAAAAAAACAAAAAAAAAACATAATTAAATAAAAAATAGCCTTAAAAGCATAATGGGCTCCCGGGCAAATTGATTTTGCTCAGCCCTCTATCCAGACTGCAAATGCCTATTTACCAATTCACATGCTTAATCTCGCAAATTTTAACCATGTCTCATTATCCCTTTCCCCCCCTCCCCCTCCCGCTCTTCATTCAAGGCCTCCATGTATGACGCGCCCGGGTTGGCCCATGCGTCAAGACGGCAGTGCCTCAAGTGCATAGGTGCCTACGAAATTTGGCACAATGATTTTAAAAATTGGGTATACGTCCCAGACCAGATTTTTCACGGTCTATATATATATATATATATATATATATAGAGTAAACAAAAAAAATTAAGAACTCTTCTGGGTTCTTAGCAAGTCCGTTTTAAGAGACAGAGTAAGTGACCAAATGAATGAGTGCGTGACAGAGTAAATGACCAAATGAGTGAGTGCGTGACAGAGTAAGTGACCTAGTGAGTGAGTGTCATAGTGAACAGTCCAGTGATAGACTGAGTGCGCGAGTGACATAGTGAGCAACATTTTGAGTGAGTGGCATAGTGGATGGCTCACCTAGTAATATCTGGTGAGTGTGATCTCATTCATTCACTCACGCGTTCGCTCGCTTGCTCTATCATTTATTCACTCACTCAATCCTACATTCAGTCGATTATTCATTCCCTCACTCGCTGACCTTCTCGCTCGATCATTCACTCATGCCGAACTTTTGTCGGTGAATTTTTCGGATACGGTCCTCCTGGCCATAGAGGAGCTACATAATGGCATCTAGTGCTATGATTTTTGAGTTTAAGTGACGCAACTCATTAGCTGTTACTCACAACTAATGAATTAAATGGGCTTCCAGAAAAGTTGCGAAAAAACAGCATAAATGCGTTTCCGTTAGCTTATGCCAATATTTCTCAAACTGTGCGTCGCGGCACCTAGAGTCATCGCCAGCCATAGTCAGAGGCGTCGTGGTGATACTGCAGTTACTCATTTGTGTGCTTTCATTATTCATCATTCCTTATTCATTCCCAGATCACTTCAGTGAGCAGCGACATATTTACAGATCACTTAAGTGATGCGGCACGGTGTCAGAGAAATTAAGTGGCCCGCGGTACAGTTCCACATCACTTGAATGGCACATTTACAGATCACTAAAGCGATCCGCGACACATTTACTAATTATCTAAGTGATTCACGGCACATTCACGGATCATTTCGGTGATCCGCGGAATACTGACACTAAAGTGGCCTTCGGTCTCCTGGTTAAAGATTGAGCATCCCGGTCTATTTATGCTCAGAAGCGTTTTTTTATAAGTGAAAATGTCCACTAAACTATTATGGGGAGCCCCAAATGAACCAACTAGGCAAGGGAGTCGCGGGTGAGAGAAGTTTGAGAACCTTTTGGTTTATGATGTTCTTCCCCCTCACCTTTTTCTCTGAGCTTGAATTTAAATATCTCAGTGAATATTGTACATGGAAAAACATGGAATTTCTTTTGTTGGCCTCAGGAGAGACGTGGCAACAATATTCTATTTGGAAGTTAGGGGACGAGGCACCGCATACAAATTTAGAATTCTTATTTTCCAATTTTGAAACCATACTTACGGGTTCTGAATCCGCAAGATTACTTTTTTTCATGAATCTGCACGATTACATTTTTCATGAATCCGCACTATTACTGTTTCTAAATCTATACACCCCCCCATACCGTTTCTCTATCTACAAACCCAAACTTACGCACAAATTGTTTCTGAATTTATACATACCGCTTTTAAGAATGGTTGAATAATTGGATTAACGTTATTATTAACTTTGGTGTTCGATGCGACATTTTGGACATTTAATGAGAGAGATTCATTTTTTTAAAACTGTCAATATTTTTTGGATTGTATCACACAAAATATCTCATCAGAACAACATTTTTAGAACAATACAAAACTGCTGAATGGATCATCATCTCAGAATGAAATTTTCACAGGAACTAAATCTCCATTCTTTAAACTTCTGGAAGTTTATCGACCAGATCATGATCTAAAACTACCGTGAGAAAAATAAAGATTTCAGGAATATACACATATAAAAACTCTCTCCCTCTTCCATTTTTTCCCTCCCCACGCCTCTGACTCAAAGAAAACTGCAAGAGCCGCCCAAAAATAGTACTTGCCTAGGGCGTGAACTTATGAGATGCAGTTCGGGGTGGGGGGAGGTTGTCAAAATCCTAGATCTCGAGGGTTCCTTTTCTTGGACAGAATCTTAAGATATTGCTTTGATAAGAAGTCAAAATGTATAACTCAATGCAATCAACGTATTTTTCTCATTACAAACAAAGTATTTTTAATTCGTTTTGTTGCTCCTAAAATTTAGCGGCCCGATGCAACTGCACCCTTCGCACCTGCCTAAGTCCGGCCTTGTCTGTGGGGTTCCCTCGAGTTGCGATTAATTCTCGTTTATTTGTTGTATTATTTGGAATAATCTAACAGATCTACTATAGTCATCTTCAACTCGGTGCTCCCTGAACAACCCAGAGTGTTCGATGGTCGTGTCCGATTTCATGCTCATGAGCACTTGATAAACAATTACAATTATAAACCTTGTACATATTGTACTCAGTGATCGAGAAACGCTGAAGTCATCATGATTTCATGCATTCGTATGTCGAACTTGTTGTAAAGGTACTATTCTTTTGATGATGGGTACAGGCAGTGCTCGCGACTGGAAAAAGGTCGAAGACACCTATTATCTACTCTATAGCAGCGTTTCTCAACCTATGAATGGTACGCGGACCACTGATAAGTGGCTAGTGAGCATAATACACGTGGTCCGCAGATACACTTGAAAACTTGAGATTCTAGTAAAACGAAAATTATTCTTTGATATGCAACTGATATCAATGATATTCACGTAGGGTCAAATAATACATTTTATCAAAACACTGTGAATTGGTGGTCTGCCAAATTGTTTCAGAAACGTTGCTTTAAAGGACTCAATAAAAAGAATTCTACACACATTTAATCATGTGATTACTGGTACTTATTATAACTATTTATTACTACCTAGTCAAAATGAGACAATTAAAACCTATTTATTGGGAAACTAATGAAAATGAGTAATTAAAATTTAAAATTATTTATTTTCAATTAAGAAAAATTAGTATTAATATTTTTTTCCAATCTAGGGTGGGTGATATTCCGTTATACTCGTACAATATAAAACATTGATGTATAAAAAAAAATTAAGTTATTAATTGCATCAAAACATTTTTTCCATCAAATTAAATTTAACAAATTAGTTTTTAAAAGATAGTGTGATATTCTCGTTGTGCACAAAATCCGGATCAGTTTTTTGTAAAAATTCATATTCATTTTTTTTATTTTCTATGAAGAGTAAACAAAAGTAAAGTGTAAACACAACATTTTTAATTATTTTCAACAAAGACAAGAATTTCTTCTTACGTACCCAAATTTATAGTAAATAATTTTTCACCGTAATTATTAATGTTGATGAAACAATGAATATCACTATTCATTATTTAAAATTTTGTTTGGGTAAAGTTTCCTCACGTCAAAGTTGCGATATTAGTGATCATAAAAATAATTAAAAATTCTGTATTATTGTACTTTTTTATTTCCCGTTATTGAGTTCATTAAAATTGCATTTGTGTATCTCAAATAATCAAAACAAAACTTCCTATGAAATGAATAAAAAAAAAAACTTTGTATGTAATTCAATATTTCTGGTTATCTCTTTTTATTGGTTTCATTATACACTCATGTCCATAAATTGAGGATAATGCCAGCTCCGGCAAAAAAGGTTCAGAAACAAAGCAAACGTTACTTATTCATAAAGCCCATTTATTAAACAAAAGATAAAGAACAAAAACGATGGTGTATGTATGATACCATTCATAAAAACTACGATTTTTGCTCCCTGGAGCAATTGTAAAAAATATCTCCTTCACAAAAACTTACTATTACATGGTTGGTATGATGGTTAATGCATTGTATGTCTCCCATGCGATGAAATACAGTCCGTACAACGCCTTGGCATGCTGAGTATCAAATTATCGATCTGATCTTCGGGAAGATCACTCCACTCAGCAAGCAATGCTCTCCGAAGTTCCGATACGTGTACTTCTTTGCCACCATTCCTTATATACCCCCCTCTTACACTCTCGTTATTGTGACGTACTATCGGCATCATCTGGTGGCTTCCTGAAATTTGCATATCATTCTTGCAGATGTGTGTGATAATTCTACAGGTGACATTTTTACTTTAGATTTCGATTTCCGTGTGATTCTGAATTATCCTTAATTTATGGACATGAGTGTAATTACTCGACTTTGTTTACAACATCGATAGATATTACTCAGAATGAAATGCATTCATTAATGTTATTTTGAATAAAATTTCAATAATGTTTTGTTTCAATTACTGTAAGGTGGACAAAGACCACACAACTAGCGAAATACTTTAAGGATGACTAAAGTGTAATCGTTCAACAATCGTCAAAACCACACCAATAAGAATTTTTACAAATACTAGATAGAAGACATAAATTGATATCTGTAAGAAATGATTCATAAAGCACCAATGCACTCAACATTTTTTCGATTTTATTGGCTAGCAGTCAGCGCGAATTACCCAGAGGAACGTTTACAAGGTGCATGTACAGCTGAGTAGTAGTAGTCAGCACGAGTGAATGCTGTGAAAAGCGTTTCAAATCAGCTGCTCACGGTGCACATGCTCGAACTTGGTACAAAAATTATACAGGGTGTTGTCTCGAAGTGGCGACAGACTAATGGCCGTATTCACCGACATGGTTTAAACTGTAGTCACAATTTTTGGATAAGACATCAACATAGATTGGTTTAATCAACATAAACCTGAATTTAACCAATCCGTGTCGATCTCTCATCAAAAAATTGTGTGACTATAGTTTAAACCATGTCGGTGAATACCACCCCAAGAGAGGGGTGATATTCGGAATCAAGAGGAACAAATCTGCGATAGAGCATAGTATCGCAACCACGTTTGTGATGTATACAAAAATATACATACATTGAGTACATGTGCTTTGCCCCCCCCCCCCCCGGAAAAAGTTGAAATGACAGCCCTGTATATATGGTTGGCCTTACTGGTACTATGTGGAGGGCTTTCGGAACCCTTTCAATTTATTTTGCACTTCCTCACACACACCAAAAGTTTTTAAAACAATATTCGTTAGGACATTTGATTTAAAAAATTAGAGAAAACTTATGAAAAAACAGCCAAAACTAAAGGACAACGCTCCTTCTACCCATTTATGTTGTCTTTTTTAACTTTTCTCTGTTCTTGTATTCGAAATTTGAGTGATTATTGCACTTAGAAACTTGGATTTTTTCTTCTTGGTCTCACAGAAGAAACCGGACAATAACTTTCTGATTGAAAATTAGAAGACAGGGAGAACGTATAAAAGTTTAGATTTTTTTAATACACTGTATTTTCACCCACAAAACTGGTGCAGGGTGATTGTTGAACGATTTTTGAGCATTTTCCAAAGTGAAACTATACATCTACGACGGACGATTGATGAGATAAAGACCGCATTTGCACTTAGGGGTTATTCAAGTATTACGTCAGCATCGAAGGGGGGGGGGAGGGGGTTTCGGATTTGCTGACTTTTGATGTCGGGGGGGGGAGTTTGAAGGTTGTTTACGTCATCAACCAGCCCCTTTTTGAAGATATGAAATCTTCTAAGCTGCTGACGAAATTTTCCTGACGGGGGTGGAGGGGAGGGTCAGTGTTTTGCTGACTTTTGCTGACAAGGGGGGTGGGGAAGGGGTCAAAAATGGCTGAAAATCTGCTTACGTAATACTTGAATGTCCCTTACAGAACAGAACAGACCGAGCACGACCACGCGCTCTGTCGCTTACGCGATTTTAGCTCATTGCCCCGGAGGGTGCGGTCGTGCCGATTTACACTTCCAAGACACCCTGTATATATTAATTGGATTTTTGTTGAAATATGATCCTTTGAAAAAGAGACATGGTGATTCTAAGACAATTTTTATGACTATTATTCGGTTTTTTTTCCAACTTCAGTTTCCTGAGGGATTGGGAGTACATTGCTTAAGGGGTGCGACAGCCCAGGTCGATAAGATACTTGCCTAAAGTACCAAAGGATGTTTAGAGGTGTCCGCGTTTGATACTCTGTTCGTCCTTGTCAGAAAACTTTCCTGTTAGAGAGGTTAGCCGACACCTTCTAAAGCACATCTAGCTATAGATGGCGTTGGGTTAGCGCACTAACCTCTCGACGAGTATAAAAAACAAGCCTATAAATTGTGGGTCTGACTTCTGTTTCAACGGGATGGAAAGATTGCCAGATTTATTTGGACAAAAACTCCAAACAAAAACACAGAAACGTCCTAAAACTAAAACATCGTTTACAGAGAAGGGTTCCCTATTTCTTTTTTTCGTTCGTTTTGACAAAATGCATTGCAAATATTCTTCCTTACAAGTACAGTCAAACTCGATTATAACACAACATCGAATTTTCAACAAAATTTCGCCGTTACAACCGAGGTTGGCATTATCAAGAGTTTTTTGAAGAAAAGTATAGTTAGATGCAGTCAAATTCTTTTTGCATGAAGTTCTTATTTCTTTGAAATCAGGACGACCAACTTGATCGAGAAAAATGCGGGGATTTGGGGTAACTAATACGGGATATATTCCTTAGATTTTTGTTGAAACCTGATTCCCCTTGAAAGAAAGGCATGAGATTTCTAAGACTATTTTTATGGCTAATATTCGTTGTTTCTTTTTTTAATCCTTCAGTTTCCTTACAGGTTCAATCCTTTTGTTCAAGAAAGTTCTGGAATATACAGTATAACACTATATTTTGCAATAATAAGGCACTTCTATTCCATGTGGATATTTTTGTTTTAGTTTTCCAAGACCACTATCGTTTTAAAAGCATTCGTTTGAATAGGATATCTTAAATACTCGTGAAAAGGAAAACAAATACAGCTTTTCGTGTAGTTTACGTCTGTGAAAGTATGCATAGAGGTATTTTATACAATTCTTCATACGAACAAGGATGCTCTTGTCTCAACAGGATGGAAAGATTGCCAGATTTATTTGGTCTAAAAATCCAGACGAAAAACACAGAAATATTCCAAAGGTGAAAATACTCTACAGAGAAGAAGTGTTTGCCAATTTTTTTTTTTCGTCCGTTTCTACGAAATGTATTGCAAATATTCTTCCTTAAAAGTATATTATATTTTGCTTTGTCCCTCCATAGCATAGGAATTCCCTTTTCATTCCTGAATTGATGCGAAAGCATTTTTCTGAACGCTTGTTTCGGTTTTAACTAAACAAAATTGACTTTTAACGATATTCAATTTTTCCAATATTATATAAATATTTATTTTGTTTTTTGATGTACTTGTTGTTTCTTATGCAAGATGGAAGTGCGGCGAGATAGTCCTTGATTTTCGTATACAGGGTAATTAAGACAAAATCATCTGATTTGGAAATAATGCTACTACAAAAGTTGTTCAAAAAATATTGACTCATTTACCCCCTCATATTCACATACGAGGGGTTCACAACCAGGGCGTAGCTAGCCATTCCTGTGCCCCGTGCAAGAATTTGAATTTAGGCCTCTTCTGGCCCATTTTTGGGCCCATTTAGACCCATTCATGGGTCCCTTTTCCAAGTGGGCCCTGTGTGGGTGCATCTGTTGCACCTGCTAAAGTTACGGCCCTGTTGACAACCATAGTAGACCAAGTCCATTCATCTTTATTATAGATGCCAACACCTTAAAGTTTTCGTAAAAGCCCTGATTCTACAAATTTTGTAAAAGCAGGGCACTAAAAAATGATATTTTCAACTGAACTTGACGTGTTTAATTTCTTTACATCACTTGAACTGAATTAATTGTCTATCAAAGACTTAAAGGTGTTAGTATCCATAATAAAGATAAATGGACTTAGTCTAATATGGTTGTGAACCCTGCATATATTACTTGTCACACCACACACATTGGAACCCGGAAATTCAGGCCCTAAACAACTTTCAAAAAAGTCACTAAAGATAGGCATAAAGAAGTTGTTAACTAATGAAAAATAGAAAATTACTAGAAGCTGCAATCTATATATATAAAATTGATGTCCTGTTTGTGTGTCTGTGTATGTTCTCTATACAATTCTACAATTTTAGATCGATCGTCGCCAAATTTTGAATTTATACCAAATGGGACCCGACTTAAACGATAGGCTATTTTAAAATTTCGTCAGAGCAGGGCAAGTGCCCCAAATGGGCAAAAAACTGTCGGGCAACAATGGTTTTTGGGCCTCAACACGCCGCTTTGAGTGCACGCCGTTCCAACTTCACCTTACTCGATGGTTTACGTGTGAGAGAAGATTTTTGTGCCACAACAAGGAGAATTGGATTCCACCTTCATCCACGCATGGATAGCAGCTTGAAGGCAAAAAAAGAGGATGAGACTGATACGGGACTGTCTATTTGTGGACGGTAAATGTTTTTCAGTTGATTTAAATGATAATGCGATCATCGAGGTCCCATCAAATAGCCCAAGTAATACCGATGTCTGATCCCGGTCAATCGTGCCACAATCCGAAAATAACTCTCCTCAAGATAATCAAACTCCGGAAAACAATTGTTTGAATCATGTTAACCCCCTAGTTGATTGTCCGAATAACGATAATGCTTTAAAATGTTGTTTTTATAATATCTGTGGCTTACGGGCGAAACTTTCATCAAAACTTATCTCTGATCTTTCTGAATTTTTATTTTTCTGTTTAACAGAATCGTTTTATACAGACCAAGACCTGGAGGTGCGGGCATGGAGTGATTTCAATTTATTTATTTCACCGGCAAAAAAAACCCATATTCGGCAGTCCTACTGGCGGTATTATTCTTGCTATACATAAATCAATAACTATCTTGGAAATATTAATGATGTCTGAATTCGCAATATTTGCTAAGATCTCCCCATCTGATACTTTATTATTTCAAAATATAATTATTGGAACTGTTTATATACCCCAGAGAGCTCCAAAACAAAGAATTTTATTGAAATTTTAGATTTTTGTTACACTCTGGTCAGCAGAGGTCAATGGTTTTTGGTTGGTGGGGACCTGAACGGCCACTGCGGGGATCCCTCCGGTCGGGCACCTCCGGATCTTGCATCTGGAAATTTCAGCAGTAGGGGTTCTCTTGACCGTAAACGCGACAGAAGGGGAAATGCCCTAATTGATTTCTGGGAAACTAATGCAATAGCTGTCTTAAACTGTTCATACCCCGGGGATAAAGATGGAAATTATACTTATGTTTCATCATTTGGGAAATCAATTGTTGGTTATATTTTTTGCCCACTACAGTTCGCAATAAATAACATAATAAACTTTGAGGTCGAGCAATTTTTTTACTCTGACCACTTTCCAATTGTTGCCTACTTCCTCTCGTCGTCATCTGCACATGTTTTCCCTAACAACAACATTGAATCTAAGCTACGGTGGCAGCCCCAATTTACCCGATATGGCCAGAGTTGGTGTTTGGTTCAGTAGTAGCCCAAATTTACCGAAATTTTACAAAATACCTTTTCAGATTACATAGCTGACACATCCACTCACTAAATCACCGACTCAAATGCTAATTTTAAATTTTTCAAAAATAGTGTTTTTCATGCAACAACTCTTGCAAATATGCATCAACGGGTTAAAATGAAACAACGTAAATATCTTAAATCTCCCTGGTTTGACTTGGAATGCCGCATTTTAAAGTGAGATGTGAGATATACTCTAAGAAAAGCCCGACAGAGAAATTGCCCCGAACTTTTCACAAAATATTCTTGCTATACATAAATCAATAACTATCTTGGAAATATTAATGATTTTTGCAGTTGATTCAACTGGAAAAAATCTTTCCGTGATTCACATGTACCCGCGAAAAACACACATTTCCAGGAAATCCACCATAAAATACAAAATTCAACTAGTTCCTCTGAATTTTCGAAAGCTTTGAACATTTTTATACGAAATACATATTTTAACCCCTCACTAATTTCTAAACAATGTTGGTTCGATTATTTCTCTAATCTCTTTACGGCCCCCTCAACAGCTAACCTAACCCACTCCTTTGCCCACCCTTACTTTAATAACTCTTGCAGTTTTTTTAGCAGCGTCCATCTCAGTTACCGAATATTTTTCAGTGCTCTCGTTACTGAAACGTAATAAAGCCCCAGGGAGCGATAGCATCTCCAATGAATTCTTGACGAATTTGCCTCCTGACGGACATACATTCCTCATTCCTCATTAATTTTTTTAATTTCATTCTGTAAAGCGGTGATATTCCTCGATCTTGGTCCGAAATAATAATCTCACCAATTATGAAAAAAGGCTCTCCGTTGGACCCGAGCAATTACAGAGTTATATCTCTCTTGAACTGCACCTCAAAATTTTTCTCCCTTATACTAACGAAAAGGCTATATCATTGGTCGGAACAGAACGGGATTCTCCCTGAATCTCAAGGCACATTCCGTAAGAACAGGGGTTGCACTGATCACACTTAGCTCTATTGTTCAAATCCATCTTTGAAAACCCGCTCGCAAAGTTTTTGCGTGTTTTGTTGACCTAAGTCAAGCCTTCGATTCTGTTAATCGAAGCATTTTGTGGTGGAAGCTGTCTGACCTAGGAGCATGGCCCCCACATCCTGAAGCAGGGCCCCTAGGCTGGGATCATTTACGGGCCCCCCGACCAGACTTTTATGAGGCCCCCTTTATGATGAATTTATAGCGTGAAAAAACAAAAAAATGATTAAAATCCTCCCGGGCCCCAGGGCTGGAGCCTTGTCAGCCCACCCCTTGTGGGGGGCCATGCCTAGGAGTAAGCCATAAAATTATTAATTTACGATTTGCAGGGGCGTAGCCAGAAATTTCGTTCGGGGGGGGACCACTTTCATTTCGGGGGGGGGGGGACCAAAGTGACAGAACAATAGATTTGGCCATCTTTTTCCCTTTTTTTCGGTCATTTTCTCACATTTCGGGGGGGACCAGACCCCCAAGTCCCCCCCCCCTGGCAACGCCCTTGACGATTTGCTTTTCAGTGATGCCCGTGCAAGAGTAAGAAGCACTAATGGGTTAATAAATTCTTACCCTGTAGCCAGGGGAATTTTGCAGGGTGAACCTGTCTCCCCCCCCCCTTCTTTTTTCCCCTTTTTTTAGCTGACATTGAAAAATCTTTGTCAGTCTCATGTCGATGGCACTTCAATTAATAACTCCACTGAACTCAACATCCTCCTGTACGCAGATGATATTGTAGTACTGAGCGATTCAAAAATACAGTTGCAAAAAAAAGTCAATCTTCTTGACTCATACTTTAAATCTAACCACCTTACTGTTAATTTAAACAAAACAAAAATCATTGTATTTAGAAAGTCTGGCCGTCTCGCAAAAAATACTAACTTTTTTTGGGATAACGTTAAACTCGAAATAACCAGTAGCTATGTTTACCTTGGCCTCCCTTTTTCATCTTCAGGAAAATTTTCATTAGCAGCTATTTTCATGATTAAAAAGGCTTTCGCGGCCATGAACCAACTACTTGACTTACTGCGTAGCTCCAGAAAGCTCTCGCTGTGTGTGGCATTCAAATTATTCGATAGCCTTGTACGGTCTACTTAGGCTGACCATATTTCCTCGAGAGAAATACGGGACATCGGTATTCCAAATACGGGAAAATACGGGACTTTGCCAATTATCGCCAAAACCAAACAAAGTTGCCAAATATTGTTGAAATTACGGAAAAATCACAATGGCGGGAAATGATGCATTACTGCAAATTGCAGTGGATTAAAATGTATTCCACGGAAAAAAAACGTTTACCAAGGCAAATGTGGGAGATTAATATCCCATATATAGTTGTAACTATCATAAAATAATTTGAGTTGAAAAATAATTTCAATCTTCGACTTTAATAAAGAATAAAAATTCAAGTAGGCTTCGTGTGAAATACGGGAAAAACCGGGACACTTTTGCCAAAAAGTCGGGACGGCCAAAAAAAGAGAAAATACCGGGACTGTCCCGGGAAATACGGGACGTATGGTCACATTAGGTCTACTCTATGTTATGCTTCACCAGTTTGGGGTTTCTTCTATGCTGATATGCTACAAAGGGTCCATACGAGTTTTCTGAAAAGTTACTAAATCTAAGCAAATATTGTCCTGGTTATCTTGTCAGACTTGAGCTTGGTCGCCACCACATTGCCACTCAAATGTTTAACCAACTTATCACGTATTGGTTTAGGCTTCAAAAAATGGACGAAAATCGTCTACCAAAATTTCGCTTTCTTGAACTCTGCCGGCACACAGATTCGGAAAACTGGGCAAATTCAGTCAAGACCCTTCTGAATAACTGCGGTCGACCTGATATCTGGTGTACACCCACTCCTTACCTCACTCCAGTAGTTCTAATATCCCTTACTTATAATTTTACTGATATCTCTCTCCAAGAAGACAGATCTCGATTGTCTGCTTCAACATTATTTCATTTTGCCGATAATTTTGAATTTTCGCTGTCCCTACACTCTTACCTTCTCTTCAATCTCCCCTTGGCGGTCCGTAAGAATATGGCCAGTTTTCGCCTTTATCCTTGTATACTTCATACTAACAAAGGTATATTGCACAAATTTAACCCTGATGAACCTTGTCAGTATTGCAATCAACTAAATAGCTACAATGATCTTTTTCACCTGCTTAAGGAATGCACATTCTTTGCCCTTCAAAGACATACACATATCTCTAAATACCTTCGCCATACCTACTCCCGATCAAACTTTTATCTAATTTTTAGCAAACCCTTCTTCTATGTGTCTACATTTTTTTCGATTTATCGAGGATATATCAAAAATTGTATATTTCTTGGGGTAGTAGTTTCGACGCCCTTTCTGTTGTTGTTTGCTCTCCATCTCTGCCCATGCGCCCAGGTAACATTTTATTTATTTATTTTTTCAATCTATCTGGATTCGAAACTATATTATGCATGTATATTTTTTGTGTTCAAACCTTATGCATTTGTTTCTGTCTTGTGTATCTCCAATAATTTAATCAGTAATATTTGTACTTGTCATTCACTGGTGTACTGATAGGCACGATTGTGCAAATCATTAAAGGTTCAGTTCTTTCCTAGATGGCAGCATAAGCTCAGATATTTTGGGCTACTTTTGAGTCAAAAGTAGCCCAAAATATCTGGAAATTTTTTAAGAATTTGGCAACTCTGAATCACGTCAGCACTGAACTGATATTTTTCGGTGAAACATGGCAGAATTTGAGATCGATTTCAGAGGTGAACAGAACCTCTTATTACGACAGAAATCTCTGAAAATTACCGAATAGTGGGAACTGAAGTATGGAAAATTCACTCAAACACGAATCAAAAGATCCGTCTTGTTTCTAAATAACTGCAATCTTTTTGTTACAATTATTTTCATTGGCGCATAGTAGAGGACACCTGGCTCTGCGTAATCCGATGCGTCCCTATATCTGCTGGGGCTCCTCGATCGAATAACTTGTGCTGAAAAATCTATGTAACAAAAAATAATAATAATAGTAATAATTATTTCTGTGTCATAGGCAATATAATCGCGTCAAGTTGTTCGGTTTAAAATGTGATCCAGTGGAAAGAGGTTTTCACATGTAAGTAAATTTAATGAAATATAAATTCCTCTCGATCTAAATAAATTAATAAATGCTCGAAAAGAAATAATTGTAAACATTTATTTATTATTCATGATGTTGTAAAGGGCACTCCTTATGTTTCAAAATTTGCATTTACGTGTTTGTATGTATACAAAAAAAAGTTAAGCTTTCAAATTGTTTTTAGCGTTTGTTTCTAAAAGAAATATTCCCAATGCTAATTGTATACTTTGTGTTTTATTATTAATATTCATGCGAATTCACTGGATTCCCACCCTTAACGAAAGAGAACCATGCAATACTTATGTACAGAAGGGCCGGAACTGTGGTAGGGGTGGGGGGGGGGGGAAGAGGCAAAAGGGCAACTGCCCTGGGTGGCAATCTTGAGTAAGGTGGGTTGGGAAATTTTGAGAATAGATGTTGGAAAAGTTCAAAACCTAGAAAGAAAGTAGGAATTTTGAATGTATTTAATGGGGGGGGGGAGGGAGAATTAAGGTGTATTCTGGGAGGGGGCAGCAAGTTGGAGAAGAGGAAAATTTGAATTTGATGAGTGGTCAAGAAAATTAGTTTTTAAATTTTTATGCACCAGTTTTAATAGAGTAAATAGCATCATTGTGTGCATAGTGTAATTAAAAAGATCTTCAGTATATTATCTTCCTGTAGAATTCAGAAAAGCTGTAAGAACTTTTTTTTTTGTCGGTTTTTTCTCTATCAGGAAAAACGTTGGAAAGCATGACGAGAAGTTGTCGAGAGTGTAACAATGTCATGCTTTCAGATGTCTTTCTTGCCAAGAAAAAGGTCTCAAACACACACATTGCCAAAATATATATGTATAACACTATGGCTGTTATAAACCCTAGAATTGCAGTAAAGAACAAAAACAATAAAAAACAACATTCTTGTAATGAGTAAATGATGGATCAAGATTAAAAGCATAACATCCTAGATTCCAGAAACGGAACTGAAAATAATAAGTACCAGGACTCGCTATTTCAAATAATAAAAGTTTCTCCTTTAAATAATACAATGATCATGTCAAAAAAAAAAACAAAAAACAAAAACAGAGTTTTGATCAAAAACAATCTCTCGGTTCAATAAAAACGTGATTGCCAGAATAGAATTATAACGGCAAGTATGCAAATAATTAATTAAAATAGAAACATGTGAAATATATATGTATAACCTGAAGGAACCCATATGTAATCCTGAGAACAAAGTCCAAATGATAGATTGGGTAAAAGATTTTTTTGCCTTACGATGTATAGCAAACAAAAAAAAAGCTCTGAAAGTGTGTGTGTGTGTGTGCGCTAACGGACTTGGCAAATTCCAATACTGCGGTAAACCCTACTTTGATTATTAGCGAACTTTTAAAGGTGGAGTCACCTTCAGATAATAACAAATAGAGAAAAAAAGAAACACCAACCAAGAAGCCGAAGGAAATAAAATAGCAGAGGAGGGAAAAAAACGTTAACAGAAGACAATGGCATCCACCATTGACCAGGAAGAAAAGCAGCAACAGGCTAGAAAGAAATCACTGAAAAAGTCGTGAAACAAATATGGGATTATATTATGGCTGTTCTGAGGTTTTTCTTGCTGAAGAAAAAAATCGCCAATATATCGCTAAAAAGGAATAGTACTGTGCTCTTAAAATGAAAAAAATGATGATAAAAACTAAAAATAATAGCAAAACAACATTCTTAGACACTAAATAAGGGATTGAGATTGAAAATATAACACCCTAGACCAGATACGGGATTGAAAGTAATAGAAAGTAATTGAAAGTAAACCAGGACTCTTATCTTTTAAATAATACAATGCCCAGAGTAAAAAGCCTCTCTGGGTTCAGTCAAAAAAATGTGTGGATTCAATAAAAACATGATTGCAAGATCAAAGTTTTTACTAGTATTCAAAAAATTGACTAAAATGGAAGTATGAAATATACAACCTGAGAGAATACAAATGCAATCTCGAGAGAAAATTCCAAAATCAAACAATGTATTATACTTAGGAAATGGTATGTATAACAGGCAAAAAAAAGACCTTCAAAATGCTTACGAACTTGATTAATTCAAACGCTGGGTCTATGCAAAAACCTATCATTACCAGCAACCTCTATGAGGGAGGGGGGGGGGGGTTGCATCACCTCCCGATGATAACCAACAATAAAAAAAAGAATGACAGCCTATAAGCCCAAGGAAATAATGATAGCAGACAGAAAAAAAATTCACACACGGAAAAAGTGGCTGACCAGGAAGGAAAGCACCAAAAGGCTAGAAAGGACATCACCAAAAAATGGATTATACAAAAGCTGTTGCTAGCGCAAAATCAAAAGATCTTCTGCATTTTATCTTTCTGTAAAATTCTCATTTATCCAATTTTGAAGTTGTTCATTTTAGCCTTCAGTCATTCTTGTGTTTTTTGTAATGCTTCTTGATTTTAAAAAAAATACTTATCTTTAAATTTTGGGCGGTACTGTGTTTTTTTGCTAAGGAAGATTTCAGAGCTAATGAATATGGTTCTGGAACGAATTATCTTCATTCGCGAAGGTATCACTGTATTTCTAAAAGAAAAGATTTTTTGAATCGTGTTCTGGATGAAAATATCAATTTTAATGGCCACCCTATTTAAAGACAATTTTTTTGTCTTGCAGGTGTCCGTAAAAAAAGGGGGTTTCCACTGTATATACAAGGTGAACGTAAAATGTTCTGCCAAACAAAAGGGGATGATAGACAAGCTCAAGTGGAACATGAAACACCCTACCAACCCTGTCCTGTCCTGTTTTTTTTTTATTTAGGGTGGGTAATCGATTGTGGAAAAAAATATGTGTGAAGTCTAAAAAAACCTGCATTTGTGAAATTCTAAGAGACCTGCACGCAAACTAAGCACATATTTGGAAAAAACAGAAAAAATCCTATAAGACTCATTGACATATCTGAATTTATTGGCGAGCACAAGCACTAAAAATTAGCAATGTTCAAAACTGCATTGTTACCAAAATTTTTAATCGCAAATTCCGCAAACACCCTCTAGCTAGAGTCGATCAAATTTACCAAAAACTTGTCCATTGCACCAGCTTTCAAAAGAGCCTACAATAAACCACATCTAGTTCAGGAGAAATTTAGTCTTTGTTTGCCATACGCCACTAAAATCTGTGTCTGTCGAAGTAATTTAGTAGGTTTTGCCAACAATTCCATTTTTCACTTCACCCATCTCTCAGCATTTGAAGCGCGCAATTAAATACGTATATCCTGTAGATAAAGGTAATGTCGCCGTATAGGATTTTTTCTACAAAATCAAACTATCACTAAAATCTATCTACCAATTCTGAATTTTCGTCTGATATCTACTTTGGCAAATGTCAATTTCAGTGATGTATTGCAAGAAAGGCTAAATTTCTTCTGAATTAGATCACCAATATGGTTTATTGTAGGCTCTTTTTACAGCTGGTACAATGAACAAGTTTTTGGTAATTTTACTGATTGTAGCTACAAGGGTGTTTGCGGAATTGAAGATTAAAAATTTTGGGGACAATATGATTTTGAACTTTGGCAATCGTTCAGAGCTTGTAGCTCACCATTAAATACAGATATTTCAATGAAATTAGTGTCACGTTATAGGATTTTTTTTTGCTCTTACCTAATATATGTTTAGTTTGAGTGTAGGTCTCTCAGAAACTGGTTGTTAACACATTTTTTCCGCATAATCGATTATTCACTATAACTTGGAAATGGCTCGAGATAGGACAGGGTTGGTACAGGGTGTTTCATGTTCCACTTGGGCTTGTCTATCGTCCCCCTTTTGTTTGGCATCACATGTCACGTTCACCCTGTGTATAGGCCTATAGGGAAAAATTATTCTGTTCATGTTTTGTTGTTTTATTAACCTACTCCATAGAAAGTACGCTGAGGAATGTATACAAGGTGCATGTACAAGGTTAAGTAGTAGTAGTGGAACCTCCATAATAGAAACCCTCTGTTAGCGAACATCTCCCAATAACATGCCCTTGAAAACTTAGGTACAGGGTCTCTGTGTATTTTGCTGTACCATTAACAGACACTCCCTATTAGCAGACAAAATTTTGGTTTCATAGTATCCGTTATCAAGTTCCATTGTAATACTCTTCTCTTTCATGTATATACATAAAAGAGAAGAGTGACATACAGTGATACCCCAAAGCAGAATGTTTTGCATTGCTCTGCAACAAATCTTCGGTCAACTGGAAATTTTCTGCAGTAAAAATTCCCTTAACAGTTCTTTCTTCATTTTCCTTTAAATTCTTCCAGATTATTCCGCAGTAGCACTGAATGTTCTGCAACTTACGTTGCAGATTTCGGCATATTCTGCTTTGAGGGCCCCAGCGTATGTCAGTAATTCGTTCCAAGACAGTAAGCCAAACTAAAGCCCAGCCCTACAAACAAGCATTACAAAGAAACATAAACTTCATATTAAAATGGGCAACACATGCACGCACAATCTAACATTTACCAATTGGTTGGAAATTCCACAGTGGAATATGGAGGAGGTACATGTGTGTTTTAGTAGTAGTCATGTAAACAAATGTTATTAAAAAAATAAAATAAAATATAACTTTTAGTGTAGAAATGTAGACTTGTATATATTTATTTATAGGCATAATTATGGGGGGGGGGGGGGTGACTAAGCACAGGCTATAGACCAGGATGGCAAATATGGTCCGGGAAATTGGAGTAGGAAGGGAAAAGAGTGGCAGAATCATAAATCTGCCTCTGCCTGTAGACAGGCGAGTCCAAAAAAAAAATAGTCACCATAAAAAAATTCTTAAGGTCCCCAAAAAAGTGACCCAGAGAATGCGTGCAAGCATGTAAGTGACCTAGAGAGTGAAGTGCTATGTCAGCAAGTGATAGAAAGCATAACCTAGAGAGCAGGGCGTTAAGTCAGTTGGTGATTAAAAGAGAGACCAACCACGTGTGTGAGCATAGGAGGGACCTGAAGAGCAAGTGATTATGTCAGTGAGCAACTAAAAGAGTGACCTAGAGGGCCCCAAAGCAGAATGTGCCAAAATCTGCTACGTACGTTGCAGAACAATTAGCGCTACTGCAGAACAATCCGGAAGAATTTTAAGAAAAAGTGCTAAAAACACTATTACATGTATGGGGATTTTTACCACAGAACATTTCCAGTCGGAAGAGGGTTCGTCGCAGAACAGTGCTAAACATTCTGCTTTGGGGCTAGAGGATATGGAAGCATGTGAGTGATCAAAAGAGTGACTTAGAGACAGGAATATATATATGGCGGGGGGGGGGGGGGTTATAAAGCGGGGTAAGCCAAGGGCAGAAAATTTGAATGAGTGGTCAAGAAAATTTACAACGGGTTAAGGGCAACCAAATTAGTGGAGCCAACAGGTGGCTGGCCAAACCTTAAATCCGTGTCTAGACAAAGAGCCTGACGATGTTCCTGTATGTTGGGCATCGTCAGAAAAATTCCACAGTTATTACAAGGTGCATGTGCGGTAAAAATGCTCTCATCTAATACAGAAAAAGTCTGATTTTTAACCACAATCGGGCATCCTTAAGAGACATCACAAATCTTAGGGTTGGCGCAGTATTTACCGTTATTTATCATGGTTTTACCATCATGGTAAAAACATGTTCCCCCCCCACAGTTTTTACCACCGTCAGAGGGAAAGAAAAGAATTTTTTGCCATTATTAAAAAAATTTATCCACTCATTTGTTTTTTTTGAAGAAAACACATAATTTTAGGTAATAATTTTTATGTTTTAATTCTTTTTCAGTTAAGATATACATTTTCTGAACTTTTCCCATTGTTTATCGGCTTATATGGGTCATATATATATGCAATACACTAATACCTTATTGCAGGGCTTGACAAATCCCAGGCGGCAGGTCTCCATTGCAACTAAAACATTTATATTGGTGCCTGAAATTTTCTGTGTGATTACTAGCTCGGGCAAAAAAATTGCACTTGCTTCCTAAAGTATTTTGTTGGCACTTAGATTTGTCTTGATTTTTGTCAAGCCCTGCCTTATTGGTAAGCTAACAGTTTGGTCGTATTTACCAGGTTTTTATATCAGTCAAAAAACTTTCCTGTGATAAACCAATAATAAAGTTGTCATGAAATATGAAGCTTTTTACATGATTTCATACAAACAGGTTAGCCAAAAAAAAACAGACTTCAGAAGCATTATTTACTTTTTATTAAAATTTTCTGACTAACACTGATAATTCTTCTGGTTTTATCCAATTTTCTTCTGCTGATGTATAGAAATAGAGCAGAAGTATTTTAAAAAACAAAAAAGTTATCAGTATTACGTATATAATTTGTGCACAGTTTATCCTCTTCTGTGGTAGCCAACTATAGATATAGAGATCCAACTGTATGCATACATTATAAAATACACTAATAATTACAACTTAATATATCTCTGATTTCATAAATATTAATCTTTATAATTAAATTAAAGACAGTTACTCTACATATTATCATTAAAATATAAAGGTTAATTGTATTTACTAGGTTTTTATCGGCAAAAACCCAACCTTGACTTATAGACAGAACATGCATTACTATGGCCCTCAGATTATGCTATTGTGCAGATGGAAGTTAATTTAAGAAAAAGAGTAATAAATGCAAATTTGTAATTTTATCTTGAGCAGCTACACATTTAACAATCATTTTGCTTAACGAAAGAAAAAATATGTAATGATTCTGTGAGCTAAATTAATGCAAACTGACTGAACCTCACCTAGGGTTGAAGTCTTTTTCGAAGTTTGTATAGCTTAGTTTTTACGCTGAAACAAAATGAACTTGATTTGACATGAAAGTGTTTTATGCTTTAAAAAAATTCTTTATTCACATGTTTTGAATAGTACCGCTTTATCATATCTTGATATGA
The DNA here is from genome assembly GCF_987345545.1 of Pholcus phalangioides. Classification (NCBI taxonomy): domain Eukaryota; kingdom Metazoa; phylum Arthropoda; class Arachnida; order Araneae; family Pholcidae; genus Pholcus; species Pholcus phalangioides. Next base: position 36,896,932 of record NW_028301597.1, read on the forward strand.
TTAGTTATTATGCCTCATTGGAAAGAAAAAAACTGTTTTGGGCTACACTCAAAATACAAATAATAGGTGACGGCAATGATTTTGGAGCCAAATTTACCATTGTAAGTGGGGGAAACTGCAAATTTTTTCCTTTTCCACTGAAAACAGTATTGATTTATTAGAACAATATGTAATACTTACTTGTTGGGCTGCATCAGTATTTATTCTGAGCCACGGGTTAGACACCCCCTGATTTACATGGCACAGTAAAACCTAGGATTATGAGTAACTTGGTTCATTTTGTTATGCAAGACAAGCAGAAACTTCAAGTGATGGCGACAGAAGGTGAAACATAGAGAACATGTTGCGAGTCCATAAATGAAAAGAAATTTTTTGAGGGACACATTAGAGCAGCAGTTGTTGACATTTTTTGACTAGCTGAGCTCTTTTTGGTATATAATTTCTGTGGCGGAGCCCTGTAGGCCAATCTTTTATTTATTCATCAAATACTGATTTTTATTACCTAAAATATTTCTATTTTTTTTCAAATTTACTGTTTTATTTATTTTCTTCAAGCAACTGTGGAGCACCGGTTGAGAACTGCTGTACAATAGTAGTGTTTCCCAAAGTGGAACATACCAGGGGGGTTGATAACAGTTACGGGATATGATATAGGATTCTATGGGATCGGTTTGGAAGGGGCAAAAATATATGGAAATAAATTTGAGTGATGGGCAAAAAGGTTTAGAAAATTATGCTCTAGAGCAGCGGTTCTCAACCAGTGCTCCGCGGAGCCCTGGGGCTCCACAGCCACTCGAGAATAATAAAATAAATCAATAAATTTGATTTAAAAAAAAAAAAAGGCCTAAAGAGTAACACCATATAAATAATGTACTAAAAAGGGCTCCTCAAATTAAACAGGGCTCCGCCAGAGAAATTATTCACTGAAAAGGGCTCCTGGAGTTAAACAGGGCTCCGCCAGAGAAATTATTCACTGAAAAGGGCTCAGCGCGTCAGAAAAGGTTGAGAACCGCTGCTCTAGAGAAGTGTTTTTCGACCTGGGGTTCGTGAGTACTTTGTAAGGAATCTGCAGAATCATCTTCATTTACTATGATTGCATGAATGACACATTTTGTACTGTAAAATTATAATTTATTCCAGTTTTTATATGCAAACTTTAAAAGAACTAGAGATGTAAAATTGTCGAGAATAATCGTTAGGAGAATATTCTCTGAAAGGACTACTAATATAAATAACTTGAGAATATTCTTATTATTCTTGGTGAGAATATTCTCCTGTTATTTTAATATAAATATATATAATATCCTTGAAAATATTCTCCGGAAGGACTACTTTTACAAATTACTGGGGATATTCTTATCCAAAATAATAAGAATTATTCTCAAGTTATTTATATAATAGTTCTTCCAGAGAATATTCTTAAATATTCTCCTCGATGAGAATATTATTCAGTTATTTATAATAGTAGTCCTTCCAGAGAGTATTCTCAAGAATATTACAAATATTCTAAAATAACTGTAAAATATTTTCCAAGAAATAATGTACAGAATTTAAGTTTCTGAATAAAACAACAGTTCTGTATCTTCTTAGACTAAAGGTGATTGTATAAGAATAGCTTCCTTTGTCAATCAACTTTGAGTTATACTCGTTGCTTTGAACTAATTTCTGAAAATTTATCTAATTTTAAATAGCTTTTTAAGGTTTTAATCTAAAGGTTTCTAAAATCTTCATAACCAAACTTTTAAAACCTCTCAGCATGACCAGGAGAATATGTTGAGAATATTCTAAAACTAAAAGTTGTCATTGGATTGGGGGGGAGGGGTGATTATACCAAAAATTTTTTTGTTGTAAATGTCTCAGGCAATGAAAACTGATTTATATTTCATAATATAAACAAAATTATTAAAAAAAAGTGAGTTATTTAAAAGAAAAAGAATATTCTCAATTATTCTCTAATTTTTATATCTAGGAGAATAGGCCTATTTGTTCTCTGAGAATATTCTCACACACACCTCACATCTCTAAAAAACACAATATATTTTTAAAATTTTATGGATGCTATTGGGCATTGAAATCGACCTTCTAGAGACTGGGGGGAGGGTGTCCACGGTGCATTGATCTTCACTACAAGGTGTTTGCCACATTAAAAAGGTTGGGAAACATTTGTACTAGTTCAGTCTTCAATCGCTAGTCCTAGAAACATTTCTTCTAATTCACGTAGTCACTACATAATTCTACATTTAATACTACAACACCATTTCTATTTTAGTTGTTATTACTGTCTTAGCCATCAGCAGATTTGTAAATTATTTCTTTAATTTCTGCTGGTTCGGGATACTGTTCAAATGTTTTCACCCATCTGCTATTGTAAAAACCTTTTAAGAATGCTGCACTAGAGCAGGACTTGACAAATTCCAGGCACCAAATCGCTATGACTACTAGAAAATCAGTATTGGCACGTAAAATTTTCTAAATGTGATTGCTGATTTAGAGTCTAAGGATGACAAACAGTTTTCTGATTTCATTACAGTGTTTTCAACATGGAAGGAGTTATAAACTCCCTGAAAAGTAGAAAAAACATTTAGGACTTTTTCTTGTGCCAAAACCATGCTTGACTCCTCTTTTGGCTGGCGTCTAAATATTTTTTTGATTTGTCAAGCTCTGCACTAGAGCACTAAAAAGATTTTGTTGAGCATCACTAGGTTCGGAACAGCAGTACTCTTTGTCTGCAGAGCTTCATGTGAGTGGATGTGTCTTCTCTTTCTCACTCTCAGTTGTGGGTAATTTTCTCCTATGATCAATCTTCAGTTAGTGCGCCCCACTTGTATAGTCAACACACGTGCAATTGTATACTATTTAATATACTCCAGTCAGACCTCAGTATAGTGTCCGCCATTTTTAATGACACATCCCTTATAATATCAATGTTCATGGTTTCCTGCTGTGTAATTAGTGAAAGATTTACTCATTATTAAGTAACTTTGCTTATGAAGTCATTTTTATTCTGTCCCCAGGGAGGACGTTATACCAAGGTCTGACTGTATATCATTGTAATTACGTGTGTGTGTGTGTGGGTGGAGTGTAAAGCATTTTTTTTTTCATTTTCTGTCCAAGTGTAGTGACTGGTCTTCTTTAGTGACTGTACTGCAACAATGGCTCCCACGAAGAAAAAGGTTGCAAAGGGAGGAAATAAGAAGATAATGATCACGATGGATCTTAAGAAGGAAATAATTGAGAAGTGCGAGAAAGGTATGCGAGTGTCTGACCTTGCAAGATTCTATAACAAATCTGCATCCACGATTTGCACAATATTAAAGAAGAAGGAAAAAATAAAGGGAATAAATGCAGCAAAAGGTGTCACAAAAGTAACAAAGCAACGGCCACAGGTTCTGGAAAATGTTGAGAAGCTGCTCCTCGTGTGGGTAAACGAGAAGCAGCAAGGCGGTGATATTTTGACTCAGAAAAATATCTGTGAAAAGGCAAAGGATTTATATACTGATCTCGTGAGTAAAATGCCAGGTACGTCGTCAGAAAATGAAGAAGGCTTTAAGGCGAGTAGAGGATGGTATGAAAACTTTAAGAAAAGAAGTGGCATCCATGGTGTTTTGAGGCCTGAAGAGGAAGTGAATTCGGACGCTATGATGTTTGCTGCAAAGTTTCAGATGCTGATGGTTTCTGAGTCTTATTTACCACAGCAAGTTTTCAATTGCTGTGAGACAGGGCTTTTTTGGAAAAAGATGCCAAAGAGGACTTACATTACAGCTGAAGAGAATGCATTGCCTGGCCATAAGCCCATGAAAGACCGTCTCACCCTCTTATTGTGTGCTAATGCAAGTGGGGATTTGAAAGTCAAGCCTCTGCTGGTTTATCATTCCGAGAATCCACGAGCTTTCAAGAAACACAAAGTGCAGAAAAGCCAGTTAAATGTAATGTGGAGGTCCAACAGCAAGGCTTATGTCACTCGTATGTTGTTTGTTGAGTGGATAAACGAAGTCTTCGGTCCTGCAGTGAAGGAATATCTTATAGAAAATAGTCTGCCGCTCAAAGTGTTGCTGGTTATGGGTAATGCTCCTGCTCATTCTCCAGGTTTTGAAGACGACTTATTGAAGGAATTCCAATTCATTAAGATCAAGTTTCTTCCTCCCAACATCACTCCACTACTCCAGCCATTGGATCAGCAAATAATTTCACACTTCAAAAAGCTTTACACCAAAGCATTATTTCAACGATGCTTTGAGGTGACTGAAGGAAAAAATCTTACTCTCCGAGAGTTTTGGAAAAATCATTTTGACATAGTGAACTCCCTCAAGATCATAGATAAAGCCTGGGGCAAGATCACCAAAAGAACCCTCAATACTGCCTGGACTAAATTGTGGTTTGATTGCGTTGTTGAACATGATTTAGAGGGGTTTGCTGATGAACAGGAGAAATCACTTGTCGAAGAAATTGTGTCTTTAGGGAAAACATTGGGACTAGAGGTGGATGGGAATGATGTTCAAGAGCTGATGGAGGAACATAACCAGGAACTGACCACCAACGAACTTATGGATCTGTATTATCTGCAACAGCAAGAGGTTATTGAGGGGATCTTGTTCGAAAAGGAGGAAGAAGAAAAGACGGAAGAATCCCTTTCTTCAAATGAGATTAGAAAGATTTGTGAAATGTGGGAAACAGTGCAAAATTTTGTCGAAAAACACCACCCAAATAAAGCTGTAGCAGTGCGAGAAACAAATCTTTTTAACGATAATGCTATGTCACATTTTCGCGAAATCCTCAAAAGAAGGCAAAAGTAGGTGTCATTGGATGCTCCATGTTAAAGTCGCACAAAAAAGAAAGATTCCATTGAGCTAACGGATGAGTGACATTGAGTTTGCAAGTTGTCCTACATATAAGCCCTCATTCTATTCAAGAACAAACTCTTAACAAACATAAAGTGTTGTTAATTTGCAAACAATATCATATTTTTTCTTTTGTGACACTGATGTATTACTACTTAGACCAGAGCTTGACAAGCCAAAAAAAAAATATTGGTCATCAGCGAAATTTTTTTCCACAAAAATGGTTCGACATAATGCTTTCCTCAGGACTTATGACTTCTTCCTGCAAGACATTATGACCATGTGTTAGCTTTCCATGCTAACACATGGACAATATACACTCAAAAAAGTGCTGTCCTCAGTCTATTCAGTTATCATAAACAAAAAAGAAATTTGGTGCCAATGTCAGTTTTGTAGTCAACATGGAGATCTGGCTTCAGGGATTTGACAAGCCCTGACTTGAGCTGTGAGAGGTCTTTATGTAGTTTTTTCATGCTAAGTTTTGTGTTGCTGATGCTCTTTTGCTCTTTTTTTTGTCTTGTTTGATGGCCTTTTTTTATTAAAATATGAGCAGCGTACTTTTCTTCTTTGCAACCCTCCCTAAAATTTGTCTTAAAGCCCATGAAAGGCAAAGAGGGTGTTCATATGTATTATATTGCAGAGGTTCCTAACCTTTTTTTTACTGCGGCCCAAAATCAACAACTTAATCAACTTCATTATTCATATTTCTTAGTTTTCAAAATCAGTAAATGAGTGGTGCAAGAAGTGCATTTATAACAGGATTTTAAGTAGATTTGTACAGTCCATCTCGGTGAGCCTGAGCTTAAGAACCCCTGATTTATGCTAATTGGCGTTATGGTATTTTTACTTATAATTTTTATATGAATAAATGATTATGGAATGAACCATCTGAGTTTCTTTTTTTTATTTATAAATTTGCTTTTTATACAGTACTTTGATTACGATCATGTTTCTGAAATTGATTACTCTTGCAGACCAAAGCACCTCTATGTTTCATTGTTAAAAAGCGCAAAAAGTTTTTCTTTATTTCTATGCGTTCACAAGAGTTTCTCTCTGGGTTTGGAAAATAACATTAGATTGTAAATTATGTATATAAATAGTAATGTCTGTCATCTATATAGATAGAGAAAATATGTTCACAATTGAAGTAAATAATGCTTTTGAAGGCTGAAGAGCATGTACAACATTAAAGTAACTGAATATTTTGTGATTATGAAACATGTAACTCACAGTCTGCGAGTGTTTCTAGAAATCAGTATCTCAGACTTACCAATATTTGAGTTTTATAACTTTGATGAAAAAACCATGCTTTGATTTCCCAGGCACCAGAGATTTTTATAACATAACAAATAAAAAATTGGCATTGGCATCCAAAGTTTTCTATATGCGATTACTGAATTTATTATGACTCTGAAAACAAAACTTTTCTGGAATTTATGTCGGCATGTTTACCAACATGAAAAGTGATCATGAAGTCCTTGAAAAAAATAAATTATACACAGGCTCTCCCAAATTGCTTGCACTGCAGATATCTCAACAACTGTTGATTTTAGAAACTTACTTTTAATTACAAAAGTTTTTCGATTGGGGTGCAGTTACCTGTCATATGCAACCTAACCATCACTGTGCTTCTACAGACCACACCCTTTTCTTATATCTTGTATGCACAAAGGCACAGGTCTCACAGAGCAGGACACCATGCAGCATATATGTGAGCCGCTGTGGTGGTCGAGTGGTCATAATGACGTGGTCGGACTTGCATCGCGAGTATCCGGGTTCGAACCCCACTGTCGCCATGGTGGTGGTCGGCTGAAGTTGGTTTCCTGTGGTTCCCAACTTCGAGGAGCAAATGTGAGCCGATCTCCCCATTAAAAAGTCTCGCCACAGAGAGCAACAGGCCTACAACGATTAATTATTCAATCATTACACTTCACTCATAGTTAGAAAAACTGGTGACAGATGGCAGCACTACACATAACAAGCATTACACAGAAACAAACTTTACGTCAGGTTTCACTACACATACATACACATTCCCGCATGTACCAATTCGTTAGAGGTTCCGCAAAGGAATATGGACGAGGTACATGTGTGGTTTAGTAGTATATATGTGAGTGAGAGATATTATGTAGAGTGAGACGCTATGTTCTGGCAACTTATCACTGAGATGGCAAATTTTCATTGGCCCAAAAATTTCCATTTTTATGAACTGTACACAAATATAATAAACTCAACCATTTAATTTTTTTCTTCACAGTTAATGAAAATTATATTTTTTGAAATTATTTTGACAATTACATAATTTTCACAACTTTTAATTTCAATTTACGTTTTGCAAATGGTGAAACCACACCCTCAATTGGTGATAAATGCTGAAAACTTCACAGCCAAATATCTCAGTCAATGCATTAAAAAAATATGAATTTTTTATAAATGACTTCTAAGAGTTGTATTTGCATTTCACTAATTGGAGGTTTTAGTACACAAGCCTACATAAAAAAAGTTAGGTTGATTTTTCTTTTTCTATGTATGTATAATTGGGGAAAATTTGACATTTTGTGTAACTGCATGTCATTTCAAAATTTTGTAATTGAAAGCATGTTTCTCTAGGGTCAAGGGTTGCAAACAATTTAGGACACCCTGCATATCAGGGGTGCACAACCTTTTCAGTCCGCTGGTCAGAATGCAGTAATTCTGCTGCTTGATGGCCAGCAACTTGTATATACAGGGTGATCATATGATCTGTGTTTTCTGAGACATTCTCATAATTTTGGTCATCCAAAATTTTTTATTAAATGTCCCATTTTTTTCCTTTAATTTTAAACAAAGCCTGTTTTAATTTATGAAAGCAAGATTTAAGATTACTTTCATGACTCACAAATTAATGCCTTTGACAATTTTGTTAGTTGTAATTGGCAACTTTTTGAAACCATTGAACTTTCGACAACCTTTGAAATTTTTTATTGCTGTATTTTACCTCTTCACTAGGCTATTTTTTTGGCTGTATTTGACAACTTTACTTTCCTTTGGAATTTTTTTAAATGAAATAAGCAACTTTACTTGTCTTTGACAAATGTTTTGTGATGGAAGGTGATATCCGGTATGGATCCAGATTTTCCATATTTTTATGAAGGAAATGTGGTCAGTCTAGGTATTTATAGTGTTATATATATATAGAGCCCGGATTATATGCACTAAAAAAGTGACGAAATATGCTCTAAAAATATGCAAACATGCACTTGAAAATGCCAAATTATGCATTAAGACCCGAAATATACACGAAAAAATCATGAAAAAGTTTTAAAATTAATATTTTCTATTCCTTAGTGCATATTTCATTTACAAAAAATATCCCCCCCCCCACATATACCTGCATATGCAAAAAACTTCTACACATTTTTTATTTAGGCATTTTTAATTTCTAGTTTGTTGTAGCTGCTCAGTAACGAAATACCAGTAACAAAAGAATTTCAACACTATTTCTGAAAAATTGAACGCTTTTTGTTATATCTCCAGAAATAGCCGTAATAATAGAATACTTGATATTTGGAAAATACGAACATCTCTATTAATTCACTAAATTCCACCTGCGGCACAAAAACCAATGTAATAAAAATAATAGTAACCCCCCTCCCCCTTAATGGAGACCTGTCAAATGCGGTCACCCTTCTTTTACGGCCAACTAATATTTTCCCTTTGTTTATTGGAAGTATGCATTTGAAATTACTGCTGATCCCTTGGGAATACGTGAGGAACACGTTTTTAAAAAAAAAAAAAAAAAAAAAAAAAAAAAAAAAAAAAAAAAAAAAAAAAAAAAAAAAAAAAAAAAAAAAAAAAAAAAAATCCCTGGTCAATGGCCACCCCTCTTTTACGAACGAATTTTTTTACCCTGTGAACGCAAAAGAGAGGCTTTACGGCATTATTAGCAATATTAATAATATACTTGAAAAATCATAAAGTGATTCTGCTTAAATAAACTTCCAAAAATATGCACTTATTTTGAAAATTCTTCAATTTTATGCATTTATATGCATTAATGCTAAAAAAGGCCAAAATATGCAAATGCATATGCACATTTGCATATAATCCGGGCTCTAGTTATATATATTGATACTTTTCTACTGGAGCACCTGTCATGGGCCAGAGGTTGTTTACCCCTGCTGTAGGCTATGCTTATATGATTGTTTTTTTGTGGAGAAAAATGTTTTGCTTCTGAGAAATATGTCTGATGATTAGTTTTTTTGAATAGGTCAGGTGGGGTAAAATGGTCATAAAAAGAGGTATTTTCATCTTTGAAGAGGTATAACCATATGAATTTTTCAAAAATAAGATATCTTTTGGCTGATATTTTACATTACATTCTTAGAGAGAAGATTAGCACATTTTTCAAAAATATTTTTTGAGTGTAACAGTTTTTTTTCAGCAACTTTTTAGACCTCACTTTTATGACCACTTTACCCCATGGGGTAGGGTAAAGTGAGTAGTGCATGGGGTAAAATGGTCATACCAAATAATAATGAAATTTTAAGAAAATAATCAGTAGGCGTTGAAATTTTATTTAACACATCAAACAATCATTTTCTATTTTTAAATTTATAACTTTTAATGTGCTCTATGGTTAAAACTTGGCTTCATTTAGGATCTTCAAATACAACTGTTCCCTTATTTCATTTATGTCGTCATTTTCTGGAAATGTATAAAAATTCATTATTTAGGTTTTTTCATGATAAAAAATCTTTATTAATCACTTGTCTGATAATTTGCATTATTGGTCTTTGTTCTCTTCATAATAAACCAGCACCCCACACACACACAGTCTTCTGACATCTTTCATAAAGTTAGAATAGCTATAGATTTGCCTCAGATCTTCAGGAAATTTTTTCTTTGGCTATGGGAGTTTAATGAAATTTTCGCATATTTTTATTTTGTGGCAGTCAAAGTTCAACTATTTCCTATAATTAAGGTTTCTCCTTTGCCATTCTGAACATGTTTTCATTTTGCCTTTGAGTTCTGTATTACCCTTTCGTTTACAGCTGAGATTAACGAGGGCAAGGTAGTCAGTATATGGCTCGTTTCAAGTCTTTCACCAGACACAACACTGATATTAGCTAATCTTGACACTTCTTCACCTTCAATGTTCAAGTCAGCCATTCATGAAATTGATTCTGTATCTTTATTTTACTTGGTCGTGAATTGTGGAAGTTCAACATCTACAAAAGGGTGAGGGTTGTTCACATTGAGCAAGAGATTTCAAGCCTTCAACACCAGTCTCCTTTGCATGTCACCCATGATTTTCTTCTACAATCCTTTTTTCTTGACTTGTTAATGACCCATCTTCTTTAAGAGTGATATGGAATCTTCAACTCGTGTTCTTGCAGCTCACATGATACTCTGATGCTCTTTCCAACAGCTAGCAATACTAATAGAAGGATGTCAGAGTACTGTTGTATATTCTTTTCACCTATAGGTTCAAACACCTACTTTCCAAGCACATGTTTGCTCTGGAAAAAAAAAATGAACTGTAAAAAGTAAATTAAGTAAAAAAAACTATCAAGTAAAAAAAAAATTTTAAAGTTCAATTATATGTTAGGCAAAATAGCTCCTAACAACTAAGTGTTAGTTAAGCCTAATGCTATGACCACTTTACCCCACGTTGTTTAAATTACTATAAAATATGAAATATAATGATTACAACTTACCGATGAATGAAATAATGTTCTTGAGACACTACTGGAGTGCCCTGCACAGCCAATCTATGAAAAGTTTGAGAAACTAAAATGGTAGAGAGAAGTTATTCAGGCACTCAAAGAATAGAACCCGAGCTTGAACAGTAAAAAAAACTGTTTATTGCCACTAAAATGTTGCTTGGCATAAAATTTTAAGTGAAAAACTTTGCTGCTTGCAAGTCAAAGTTAAAACAGAAATTTGGTAGCAATATCAATTCAAATTCTGAAGTTATGTGATTTTATGTTCAGTATGACCATTTTACCCCACCTGACCTACTTACCAAGCCCTGTATTAAATTGGGGGATAAAAATTCTCTTTATCCAAAATTTAAGTCTTGGAAGTTAGACTATAGTTCAATGCTCTTTTAAAGAGCATTGAACTATAGTGAATCACTGCAATCATATGCAAATATTGATATTATCAAAATGTAAAAAAATGAAGATATTGATTTCAAAAGCTATTAGAAAGCAAAGTCTCTTTTTTTTTTCCTCCTGTTGGAATACTTTTATAAGTTATTAGCATTATATTCAGTTCCTATTTATAATTTGTTGTAAACTGTTGTCAGCATGACAACATATTATTTCTTATTGATATTTTATTGAAGGGCAGTGTACATGCATGCAGAGGTTCACTTATTATTTAATATTTTCATATCTATGTTGCATTGTTGATTGGATTGTTTGTGATCAAAGGAAACTGGATTAGTTGGATCTCATTTTTTATGTAAAACTTTTTTTTTAATGTTGCCATACTATAATAAATGAAAAGGGTAAAGTTTTTATTTTAGAAAGCCCTTGTCTGTTTCTAAATTCATTATAAAAGTGTTAAATAAAAAAATGAGAATTTGATGTAAAAACGTGTTTCTTTAAAAGGGAGAAATATTTTAAAAAATGTCAGTATCAAATAGAGATGTTCATAAAGGGAAAAATGTGTTGTAGGACTCATGAGAGCTGGGTTTTTACTAGCATTTGCAACACTGCTGTAGAAAAATCATGGAGCAGAGCAAGACAATGCCACTTATATCTATGGTTAGTTATGTATCTACCCTGCCTTCGTGGATTTTTCCTTTAATCTCCATGTGCTATGATTACCACAAGAGACTTATTATAAGTGAACTGTCTAATGTGGTACAGTGACAATGTTTTTGAAACAAAAGCAGCAGAGAGGGATTGAAATTGAATGAGTTGGAGTTTGTATAGCACAGTATCATTTACTAAGAAGCTTTTAGAGTATGGCGCCACCTCAGAAAATAGTAAGACATGTAAAAGCCCTTAATGGAAAAATGTTCTAGGGCATGCGAAACAAACTGTAGCTGATTTTTGTTTAATGGCTGGGGTTGTGAAATGCTCTACCATCTTCCCTCTCAGAATTTGATAGACAAATCCGATGTGGCATTTTTCTTATTTCAGCACTATTTGATATTTGTTCTATATTTGTGCTTGACACTTTCAACATGTTCTATCTATTTTGGTTGCTTGTCTTAATTTTGGACAAGCACTGATGACTCTGAACAGGGGTTTTTTTTTGTCAATTGCATTTCTATTTTCTATTTTTTTATTTGTGTCTCGCTCCTTTTTTTGTCAATTTTATTGGAACAAATTTCTATCTGTATTCTTTATACAGAGTGCTGGTGGTTAAATCAAATCTCTGTAAGACTTGGAATCCTGAATGTATTCTGTGTGTTTGGTAAAAATGTATTAGTATTTTGTGTCTCTTTCAATAAAAACAAATTTTCATGCAAAGCGTTTTCTCCAATATTGGGTAATTGATCAACTTGGATTATAAGCTTCTCTTGAATACTGTATTTATTTATAATTTGTATGTTTTTAAAATTATTAAATTTTTGTTGCAAAAAAGAAGTGCATTATTATAAATGACTTGAACTTTTTTGCAATGGGACAGGGAATGCTTTATTATTATTATAAAAAAAGAAATTAATTTATTTTGTGGATAGAATAAGTTATCGTGATGTGTGGAAGAAGCCGTTGTACAGTAGTCGATGGCGAACTATCAACTCACAATTAGATGCATTTTTGATGGGAATTGATCTAAAAAAAATTATGGGTCCTTTAAACTCAGATATTTAAAGATATATATTTTTTAATTTACAGGGTAATTTAAAACAAATTTTTTACAAAAAGAAAACATTTCTGTGACTGCAATAATTTATTTATTTCACGTAATTTTAAAGATCAACTCTCCAAGTGTAATTTTTTTGGCAACACTGAAAAGTTTCCATCTTCTAAATATTTACTACAGTAGAAATGCTGTTTATTCAAAATGAAGCTATAAAATAAAAAGTTTACAGTGTGCTGCAATATGGAAAAACTTGTATATTGGGATTTTTTTCCTCACTAATTTGGGAGTATGTGTGAAAAGGCCAGTCCCACTGGACTTGCAGTTGAAGCAACTCAACTTCAAGGCACAAATGTGAGTCGATCTCCCCGTTAAAAGTCTCGCTGCAGAGAGCAACAGGCCTACACTAATCTAACGGTATACTAATCAATCATTACACTTCATGCATAGTTAGAAAAATTGATGGCAGCACTACACAACAAACATTACACACAAACAAACTGTACTAAAGATTCACTACACACACATTCCAACATGTACCAATTCGTTAGAAGTTCCGCAGAGGAATATGGACGAGGTGCATGTTTGGTTTAGTACTAGTTGAAGCAACTGAATTGCCTGATCAATCTGGTATTACAAGGCAGAGGCATACCCTGAGACAATCAAAAATTGAAAAAAATTCAAATACCTTAGTAAAACAATTACAATAGCACATCAAGGTATATTTTCTATTGATATCTTAACCCACTTCTGTTAATTTAAAACGACTTGACAAATCAAAAAAAAAAAAATTAGGCAACAGCAAAATTTCATAGGCACCAAGCGATTTCTCCCCGACAAAATCAGTTCAAAATAGTGTATTTTTTGACTTGTCCAGGACTTGGGGACCCCCTTTACATGCTAGCGGACACGCTGGCATAATTTCCGATAATTTTGGAATTAGCTTATGTAGCAATATCATACATGCATTTTTGAGATTGTCATGGACAAAATAAGTTCATGTGACACATGATTGAAATACATAATACTATAATAAATAATATAGCGTGAACATAGAGTTTTTGATTGATATCTGAAAAGTTACGAAAATTTATTAGCAAACGCAAGATAACAACATGCAGACATTTTTAGAAATATTAATGATTTTTTTGTGTTGATGCAAACGGTTTTCCTTTTTCATGTTGACAGTATTGTACAATTTAAAAATTCAGAAAAAATAACCCCTCTGATGTTTATAAATTTTATATGCACGTCACCAATCAATAATACACTTGGAGATTAGCAGAATTTCTAATAATCTTAACAGTGACTGAGTTGATTTACAACAATTTTTTCTTTAATCACCACCACCAATAAACAGATCACAAAGTAATAAAAACAAGTAAAAATCCAATAATTCGAAAAACATAGATGATACAGTTTTCACAGAGACAGGATTTTATTAAATGCCAAAAATTTTATTGCCGAAATAGTTACATTTATCATCGACAGGTAGCGCTCAAATCCCATATTCTGTGCCATCTGTTAATGAGAAATATAACTATTCCGCGGCAATGAAAATATTATTGAAAAAATTTGGTCTTTTTGTGTGAGAAAACATCAAGATATATCACCAGCATACAATAAATATTGTACAAAAAAAGTCTGTTTTTGACTTTTTTTTCAGGGTTTTTTTGCAGTATGTTATATCCGGATTATTTTCTCAGTTAAGACCATTCTTTTGGTTTGTTATATCCACAGAGCAATTACATTTTTAATTGGGTTGCTGTATTTTTGAAATATATGGCATCCATATCTGTTATGTGTATCTTTTTCTCATCCACCTCGTTGGGCATTTTGCCTGTTGTGGCGTTGTATTTGTATAACAGAGGTAAAAATATATAGGCGTGAATGGGCCAGATTTTAAGGATTTCATATCCGTATGTTATATCCACTGTTTATGTTATAGCTGGGTTATGTTATAAGTGTACTCGACTGTATATGCAACTTTTTGGAATTTCGGGAAGGGCTGATATAAAAGCATTTAAAACATAAGGTTAAATTAGGAGAAAGTAGAGATATATTACTACAATGTCAGATTTTTTCAAGTACTCTAGCACTTTCCACTAATACCGCCGGTTTTTTTTTAATGCGAAATTTTTTATTTCAGCTATGTTTTATGTATTCGAGAGGTTTTTTTGTGAAATTTGTCTTTTGGAATTCATTACTGCGAATAAATGCGAAATTTCTGATTTTTATAATTTTTTTTTTTGCGAACTTTCGAATTTTTTTTTTTTTTTTTGCGAAATTTTCGTATCCCTAGCAATAATACTATTATATGTCACCTCCAAGGGAAAGAAAAACAGCGTCTCTCTCCCCTTCCGTTATTAGACTTTGAACAAAAGCTGACTCCGCCCACTGGCGGTTCATTTACAGGACGGGGGGTGGGGAGAAAGGAAAACATGTTATCTGGAAAAGAAAACTTTCAATGGTAAATGGCCGGGGGTTAACTTTTTGAGAGGGTTTTAAGTAGTTTGCCACTGTATAAGGATTAATTACTGCAGTCATCGGAATGTTTCCTTCTTGTATCATTTATTTTGAATTACTCTGTACATATTTCATATGGGGGGGAAAAGTTTATATGAAATCATTTTCTTTCAAAAAAAAAAAATCGCATTTGGGAAGTGCATTTCTCTGTCAAAGGTTATGTTAATAAGATTAAACAATTACTATCAATCACACACACAGATGAGTTGGTTTTCTTATGCTAGAATTTTTCAGATGTTCCGAAAGAAAGTGGAAAACTAAATTTATTGGAAAAAATTGCAGAGAATAAATAGCCGACTGCGGTAGAATAGAATAAAATGAGTTTGAAATACTGCCAAATAATATTTTTTGATGGATTATTTGCGAGGCATATTGCGAGAAACGACTTGACGAAATTTATTATTGAAATATTGAGGGACTCTCAAACAGTAAAGTCAGGCGTATAAATTATGTGGATGAGGCGTCTTGTTCAGTTCCAGTGTGAATCGACCTTGTATTTGCGCAGACAGTCGCCCTCTTTCCTCGATGATAGCGAACATCTCTTCTAGAAAAACTTGGGTAACCTTTCGCGGAGATTTTTTTTATTATTATTTTGTTTTCGCTATACGTTCAACAAGAATTCCGTTGAAGGCAATAAATGCCGAGGCTAAATAACTTCATACTTGTGAAGGGAAGTGAAAGGTGCACACGATGGCTGATTCATGATTTCTCAGCGTTCATTGAATTCCCGTTGGATGATTTTTTCCGTATGTAGATGTAGTAATTATTTTTATAATTTTTTTATTTATTTTTTATTGTCGCGAGTGTGTGTGTGTCTGTGTGTGCCGAAAGAACAGATGGACGGCATTATTCTGGCGAATGTTTTCCTCTGTCTCTAAAAGCGGGTCATCATCATCAGCTCATTTGTGAGCGAGTGTTTTGGCTAGGATCCAAGTCCCTGACACTCTTCAAAGGTGAAATTGACTGGCGGAACATACATTTGGTGCATGACGACTGTATCATGGCTTTTTTTTTTAAGGAACTTGGTGTCAGTTTGTACACTTTGGTGAAAAAATAAGTTGTGTGTATGAATACGCTAATCAAACTTCTATTGTGCCCGTGCTTATGTGTAGGAAGTGTAATTACGTGGGCTTTTTCTCAAAGTATTAAACGTAAATAGGAAAAGAGAAAACGTCTTCTCTAGTAACTGTACACTCCCCAGTAATGTTACGGGCGCCTTCTCATTATGCATTTGTTTTCTTTCTTGGAATCTAGATAGGCTTTCGTAATTGTCATCTTTTCAGTTTGTTTCCATCTTCAAAGAGCATTGGCCATCTTCCGCCGACTTCCAAAAATCAATTGATCTATCAAAATTTCTCAAAAGATTAATTTTATTTTTAGTTTTTGTTTAAATACTGTTTTTTTCGTCGTATTTTCGTGAGTTACACTCCAGTGAAGTTTTATGACCGAGTAGCAAGCTTTTTGTTTGGGTGCAGTTTGTAACTTAAACATGAAACATACGGCAGTACATTCGATTCTTATGCTTCGAATATTTTGACATTAATGTGCGTTTTAGAGGTCTACTCCGTTCCGAGAGATCTGTCTCGTCTCCTCGAAAACTGTTCGAAAGAATAAGATGAATAGGCTAATAAGGGGTATTTTTCCGAACTGAGACGAGACCGATCTCGGAACGGAGAACGGTCGTCACTGAACTGCGTGAATATATCGGCTGCCTCATGGAACTGGGTGCATTTCTGTAAAATTGGTGGGATTTTCTAAACGAGAATATACCCCACTTTGAACGCTCATGTCTCAGGAAGTGTACGGTTTAGATCAGGCGTGCGCAACCTGCAGCCTACAAAGATGTTCGTAACAAGAAGTATCCATCCACAGAACACGATAAGTACACCAGTTTGTGGCACGCGAGCGATAATCATCTCTCATATAACATTTTAGGCTCGCGTACTGAAAAGTTTATTGTATTTATAAAAGTAGCTGATGGTTGTTATGATCTCGTTTAGAAAATCCAACGACACCCCCACCCTTCCCATAGATATTGTATAAACACATTTTCAGGTTTAGTACCCAATTGCTTTTTACCGTGATGACTTTGTAAAAAGACGCGGTAATTTTTAGGCCATGTCTACACTCATGTGCAAAGTCGCAGAACACGTGTTCCGCGACAACGTTCTGCGACTTTTCATCGATAGAAGTCGCAAGCAAGTCTAAGTCGTAAAACACGTCCACACTCATATACAAAATCGCTCAATACGTGTTCTGCGACTTGTCGCTCGACAATTCGAGCGATTTGCTGCGTGACTTTGTATATGAGTGTGAACATGGCCTTTTAGATTTGTAATCTTATCGATGACACACAACCCATTCCATTTTTTCAATTTTCCTAAAGCTGATCGAATGAGTTTTCGTTTATCAACGTAATGCGATACTTTCTAGTTTTCTGATCCTCCCATAACGACAGTTCATCGTATTGCACAGTGATTTTCATTCTTCGAGTGTGCCCTCGAAATACGTTTGTGACTGGCGAACCCCTTTGTCATAGGCGGAGATAGACTTGGAAATCTGGGGGAAGCACGATTATGATGTCAATTCATATATACACATATACATTAGATCAGTCGACTCTACCTTTGACGCTGCCCCCCCCCCCGTATCTCCGCCCATGCTCTTTGTGTACTGCAATCAACACAACTAAAACTTTGCATTTTACTATTTGTTTTTCTGCTTTTACTGATCATTTGTAGCTCACCCTGAATGATGCGTGTGTGTGTGTAGCCAATTACGTACATCAAAGATTACTCATACCACAGGTTCATTTTATAGCGTACACTGCCCAGCTCTATCGATCATTGTCAATTTTAGCCACTGCCTTGGATGAGGGCTAGACGGTGTCAGGTGCTTTATTATGCATGTATAAATTACGTATGTGCACACACGATAATAAAACACAAAAAAAAAAAAAAAAGTAATACAGCCGAATCCCGTTTTAACGAATACCGTTATAGCGAAAAAAATCTCGTTTTAACGAACACTTTTGTTATCCCCCCAGATAAGTTTAAATAGGAACAATGCAAAAACTTGGAATTCCTTTATAACGAAATTTTTCGTTGTAACTAAGGGATTTCTCCGGTTTCTTGGAGTTCGTTATAACGGGATTCGACCGTAATACAAATTGCAAAAAGAAAAAAAAATACAATAGAAATAAATTTGCAAAACAGCTCTCAAATATCGCCTCACGCGAACAGATGCCTTATTCGGCGCTGTTATATGCTTTTCAACCATGGCTCGACGTTGCCGGCCGGTCAAAAGGACTTAGTATTGCGGGCTTCCATTTGAGCCCCCAGCGATCGGTTGAGCTTCTGCCGCCATACCACAGGCTGGAAATCAAGTCTGGTGGCAGTCTGCTTCCCTTCCATATCCCTTCTGATAGTAAAGGAACGAGGTTTACTTTGGAAGAGTACATGGTACTGAACAATAAAAAATACTCGAGACTATGCAGAAAGGAGCAGAGTGTTTCTCATCAAATTTTATACGTCTAGAATAGTCTGATTAGAATACTGAAAATGACGGTCATTGATGATTGGGATGCCAACTGGTTGGCGGACGATCCTGAGAGAGAGAGAATTGTCATTCTCCCTTTTTTTTTACCCTTTCTGTATATGCTTGTCCAATTTAACCCTTAAATTCATAAAATTACCTTGATGTGACAAATGCGAAAGCCTATCATCAAATCGCTGTGCGAAAGCTTTCAACCTAATGATGCTATTATCCATTCCGAGTGATGGGATTAGAACGCATTGAGTCGCGTTCTAAATCAACACCATACTGAAGGTACGTTGTTGCTCAAACACACTATTATTATTTCTGGTATTGTTTTTGAGAGAGGCTTCGACAGTTATAGGATCGAAGGAGTACTTATCGCAATCAACCTCATCGCGATTTAAATTTTATAAATGCGTGGCATGTGAAATGAACATTTGATAAAACTACTTATGACATAATTAGTTGAAATTATTCTTGATGTATGAGAGTGTTGAAAACACGATGGCCGTTGTATTAGTCTGCGTGTTATTATGTGTTTGACGTACACGGAAGCCTCATCGCGTGATCTCTGTGATGTGCTCTTTCTTTCTGTCTCTCCCTCTCCAGGAATTCTAAATTGGACGTTAGAGCTCCTCCACGCAAATATCGATCCAAGTTTCACCAAAAGAAACATTTCCCATTTCCTCCGTGGTGAAAGCTCCATTGTATGTTGATAAATTTTTTTCATCGGCATTTTGATCATCCATTTTACACTTGAAGTAGGAAAAATGACTTGATGATGGTGTTTGCAGTTGGTGGTCAGTGGAAGCGAATTGTGTGAGTCAGAACGATGCGCTATCGGCGAGTCCGAGGTTAATGTTTGGTTTTTTCCTCCCGGTTGTCTTTCTTTCCCCCAGAGCTCCGTATTTTCATTCGTTACTCAGAGATTGCGTCAGTCGAGGCAATATTTACTATGGTGTTACTGCTGGAATTCTAATTTTTTTCTTCCTCGTTTATTTTTGAGGGTCCACCAAAATATATATATATATATATATATATTTCCTTCTCCCTCTCCTTGTCGCGGAGAATGTGTTGAGGCAGGTTCTGGGCGGTTGCATTTAGGAAATCAAAGTCAACCGATCGGGCATGAAGGTGACTCGAACATCTAATTAATCTCTATTGAAGAGCGGATGAGAGAAATGATTCGAGTTATCAAGATGAGTAATGTTAGTTTTTTTTTTCGTCCACTTTGTATAAATTTGTAATTATCCCTTAATGCAGCATGGAGCTACAATCAATTGATAGTATCAGTTATTCCTTTTTAATTGGGACCAGAAACTTTTTTCTGAGGTTTTCTTGTTTTTCTTCTATTTTTCCCCCATTTTGTGGAAACTAATGGTTAGTTTAAATTAAAAAAAAAAAAAAAACACTTTTCCTTTTTTAATAAAGTGTTATATTATCGTGGTAAAAACATGATTGAATATGACGATTTCAAATGAATTCAAGGAAGAATTAAGATTCGTGAACGTCGAAAAATTCTCGTGATCAATATTGATCATATTGATTTCTTCACCAGGGGCAGGGTCTATCGAATGTATTTGTTTCATCCCCCCATATCAGAGAAATAAAAGCTCCCATGTCCTTCCACTCGATAAGTTAGGTGTCTTCAGCATAGCGCGGGCTGTATTTGATGTTTTAATGAGGCCCGCGAGCCCCTAATCTATATTACATACGTTGCCAAAGAGCTGTTTGGAACATATTTTGAAGACCCTGCTCCAAGTAAAGTCACGATATCCTGCGTGGTATCTTTAGCTTATGCTGCATCTTTGGAACGTTGCATCTCCCTACTCCCTTTAAGAATCAGAATGAGAAATTTTGTCGTCGGTTTCAAAGCTTCACTTTAAGAAACGCTGATCTAGTATATTAAATTGATGTTAATTAAGATTTTCAGTGAGAGGTACCGAATAACCTTTCGGATGTATGCAAGGTGAAAAGTCCGTTTTACCTCAAATGACTTTTAAACCATTGATTATAAAAACAAACTTTCAATTAGGAAAAGTATTTAAATAGCGTACTCATCTTAGATGCTCCATTTATTTTACCAAAGGCCATATATGTGCCAAGTTATAATTTTTTTGGTACGATACTCTGGTCCTCTAACTTCCAATTAAAAAATTGTTTCCTGCTCTCTCCTGAACCCCAAAATGAAAAAAAAATTAATGTTTAAGTGCAATACTCGTTGGATATTTTAATTCAAAAATCGCTGAAAATGAAAGGAAGAACCGCATAACTAACGGACAATCTCATTCTACTTCATATGCCATTTTTCCCTCATTTCCAGCAATTTTTGAGTTAAATTATCTCAGACAATATTGCTCGTTGTCATTGGAATTTTTTTGTTGGGATCAAGAGAGACAAGGCAATCGAGCCATGACTTAGATTTTTCTTAGTCGGTTTTCTAAATTGATCCTTGATAAATTTTTCATATGATACGTGCGCCATAAATAAAATTTAATGCATTGCTAACATATCGACATGCCTTCCCCAATAGGCCAGGTTTTTTTTTTTATGTTTGGCCCCCAGGCAACCCATAACCCCCCGAATCAATTTTTGAAAACTAAATATTTCAAAAAAATTTAAAAGTACTATGCCTAGATGTCTAGGTTAGGAAGGCCTGTCAACTTCCTCCTTGGATAATGGATGCAGATATTTTAGGAGGCGGGAAAAAAATGTCTTAAACCCCTCCCGGCCCTATTGCCATCTTGCTCATATAATATGAAATATGGTCTCCAATGCTGAATTGCAGCTTATGGGAGTTTATTGGTATGAATGTGTTTCTCTCCTCTGCGGTTACGTGATGTTTGTGGACGTGCTATGATTTCTCGGAATTTTTCTGCTCGGGTCTACACACACCCGAAGAAAAATGTCACCTCTGGAATGTCTTAGTAGTAGTATCTTGTTCTTTGCGACGAAGTTCAACTTGATGACGCGTGCATTCTATAAAACCTTATTTTCATTGTATTATTTCCCTCTTGCTTTAGTCAAGATCTTTTTTTGCGTCTTAGTTCCTTTTTATATCACAAAGCAGCTGGAATTTTTCTGAAATTTAGGAGGGAGAGGCTCCTCTTTTCTTTTGCTCCATTAAAGAGGCCAATGATGGGGGATTTTTCTTTGAATCTTTATTGAAACGCATGTGGTGATGACAGAATTCGCACATGAAGTTGCTTCAACGAGCAGAGGCAGTATAGGGGATGAGAAAAATTCAAAAGTGTTCTTATCTTGAGACTTGATGTTATGGTTGGTTTACGCGAGGATAACAGATGTAAAGTAAATAAATGAGACGTATGTTATGGGAGGTTCATTGCAATGATTGATGTGTTGTTGTGGGACTGTCTGAAGTTGCTCATACCACACAAACACACACAACTATGCAGCAAAGGGTTAGCACGAATTTTTTTTTTCGGTGTGGATATGAAGATGCAAAAAAAATGAAGAATATAAATCAAGGTTCTCAACCTTTTTTAGCCACCACCCTATATAACCAGCAAGATTAGCTTTGCAACCCATGGGACTGTTTGTTCTTCGAAATTAGTGAAACCAGTGACGCAGTAAGTGCATTTTTATAAGAAGGCTGCAAATGGATTTGTGTGACCCATCTCGGAAGCCTCTAGGAATCAAGTTTGGTTTGTGACCCATAGCTCAAAATCGTTCAGCTGTAAGTACATTCGTACGACCTTTCTCGGAAGCCCCTGTGAATCAGAAGGGTTGGGACCCATAGCCAGTGCCGTCTTAAGGCATGGGCCCACCCGGGTACGGCCGGAGGGTCTCGAGAAGAGGGGCCTCACAAAAATGAGATCTGGTTGAAATTTTCGAGAATTTGCCTAGTAGGGCCTCAGAAAAATCACTTGGCCCGGGGGCCCATGATGCTCTAAAGACGGCCCTGTCCATAGCTCAAGAGCTCCGGTTGTTAGTTTATGTGAACGACCCATCTCGGAAGCCCCTGCGACCCATAGGTTAAGAACCCCTGATATAGATATGTTTCGATTGAACAAACGTAATTGCTGCTGACTTCGCGGTACATTCTTTGTGGTTTTCTTTTTTGTTTGCTTGAGCAAATCTTTAAATTTCAGAGTAGCAGTTTGAGGTCGCTGCTTGTGTGTGGGACGGCACAGCGCATGAGCATCATCTTCATCTGTTGCCAACGGCTGCAGCATCCATTTCTCTCTGTGTTGTGGAGATTCTCTCTCTCCTTCTCCCTGTTCTGCCTCTACATCCTCCGATTCTAGGAGAACTGTACCCCGTCGCTCCTGTTTTTCACCACCAACTCGGGTGCTCTCTTCATTTAGTGTGTGTGTGTGTGCGCGTTCATAGATCTGACGCCATCGCAGGAACGATCGAGCAGCCTACGCCTTTCCTCACCATGGGATTCGGATAGAAAAATTGCTGGAATTTCAACGTTTTAATGAGAAAAAGATGTGTTTCAAATAGTCCGTTTTTTTAAATTGTGTCTGTGCGTTGAATCTACTGTGCTATCACTAATGGATATCCAGCATCAGCCGATCTGGGAGAGGAACGGCAATTTCGCTCATCAGAAATGTGAGTAAAAATAACTGGGATGTTGGGGATACTGCGCATTCCGTTTTCTTCAGGATCTGGAGCCTATGTTTTAAGCCTAAAAAAATAAATAAAAAAATGAAAGCAAAAAATCGGGTTGTGTTTCTGGGAATTCCTTCATATTTTGGGATTGATTTTTCGCGAATTCGTCATTTCTCTTGTCCTATTGTCATAATATTTTCTCATCTCTGTTTAATTGTCTATAAGATGCTCTAAATGAAAAGATGGAGACGGTACATGTAGTTTTTTTTTCATCAGTGTACCTGTATGGAATGATTTTTTTTATACATCGATCTTTTAAATTCAAATAACTTTGACTTACGTCAGAAAAATTAAATGATTTTCGCAAATTCGATTAATTTTTTTGAACTTAGTTGAAGGCTTCAAAAATCTCTTCAATTTTATTTCTTTCATTAAAAGGTTTTTTTTTTACTTTTTATACGATGGAAGAAAGTTATTTTCTAGACTAAAATCCCTAGTAGGAATTAATTCATTTCGTCCCAGATCATTCTTCTTTGGCTGAATAATAAAATTATTGTTGTAGTATATACATGATCATGTAATAGAGGGCCTCCAGATATGATAATGATCATATCTATGCCCTCACTTATTGAAATGAAATTTTTCGGAATGTCTTAGAATTTTCTATTTATTTTTTTTCCTACTATTTTCGGTAAGAAGATGGGAGGTGGGGACTTTTTTTTTTCACTCAAAAAAAAGGTTTTCTCAAGGTGAAATTAATTTTGTTTCTCAACTTTATGTCAATATATTTAATAAATATTGATCTTTGTTGAAGAAAAAAGCAGTATCCTATTTTATCGCATGTTGCCTATATGAGTTACTTACCCGACCCGGCGAATGTGATTCGCCATACGGGGGTATGTTGCCTATATAAAATAATTAATGGCATGTGATATCTAATTTTCTTTTTATTTGAATGGTGTAGCCAGGACTCTATCAAGAACACCATGGGCCTCCCCCCCCCCCCCCCCCAACTTTGCTGGAATTACCAGGATGTCAGTTACTCTCGAATATCATAATACCAGATCTCATAATCATGAGGCCCTACTATGGACTGAAGGTCCCTTCCCCAGGCCATGCTCTTGTGGGAACCAAGTCCCGACTTCCGTATATGCAAGTGGAGCATTTGTCCTGGGGCCCCCAAAATTTGAACAATGTATATTTAATAGCCAAAAATCTTTTACCCCAGTCGCAGGAAGAGGGGAGGGGTTTTGTTTCAAAGTCATGTCTTTGGTTTGCCCATGCATTAAAATGGCATGA
The DNA here is from genome assembly GCF_987345545.1 of Pholcus phalangioides. NCBI lineage: Eukaryota > Metazoa > Arthropoda > Arachnida > Araneae > Pholcidae > Pholcus > Pholcus phalangioides. The sequence continues at coordinate 36,921,513 of NW_028301597.1, forward strand.
GATGCAGCCACTCTGCTTCATACAATTTTAACCCCCTCTATATACTCATTGTACTTTAAAGCACCAGGTTAGATAATTTGTTAGTATCAACTAATGATGGGACGAATAGTGATTTGGCCCGATACTGAATATTCTGTGGCTGATTGTAAATTTTCTTAAAATCCATCACAATTATAAATAAAATTGAGGTTTTTTTAAATTGAAAATAAAATTATTGGTAATTTCGAATGATTGATAATGAATTTTAATTATGCAATTCATTACTTAAATATAAAAAAACTGACTATTGAAAGATTTTTATTGCCATGATACTGATAATCAAAAACTATGAGGTATTGTATTTTATATTTATTTCATCAATTTATCAATATAGAATCCCTTTATTTTTCAACACTTGTCACAATTTTACATCTAATCAAGAAAACGTCAACCAATATTTATTCTGAACTAGTAATACTAGTTCAGAGTACCTATATCATAAAATGTATGACACATTTTCTTATTTTTCCACTTTAGATGTTCTTTGCCCCCCTTTTGCCTCTTGTAGTAGCTCAATATGTTTCTTGTCTAGGTGCATTCTTCAATTAGTGAACTTGCTTAATTGCAGCAGGATTCTATTTTCAGTTTCATGTTTTACTTATCCAATAAATTCACGTAACCTCTTACCTATATCCCTGCCCCTCTTATGAATATACCCTATATCCCTCTTTTAAAAAAGGGATGTACCACATACAATAAAATGTAATCATTTTTAATTTATGTGAAAAATTCCAATCAATATAATTTTTTAGAATTAATTTATACTAGACTTTTTTAGAATTAGTTTGTTGTGCTTTAAATGTACACAGATAGTGGGCCAAATACCTAAGTATTATTTGACCAAACCAAATATTTGGCAAAAAGGACAGAATAGGCTGAATACCGAATAGCAGCAGACTATTCGTCCCATCTCTAGTACTAATTGTATGAAAAATAGTATTTGTTTTATTATTATTTTTTTAACCATTTTCTTCTTATTCTTAGAACAGGGTTGAATTCCAACACTTGATGTGTTAATGTTATTTCAACAAGTTCTTATTGTTCCTACTTTCACAATTTTTTTTTCCTTTCTGGTAGGTGCTGTCCATGCTATGGATGGGTCATCACCAACATCAATCGGAAATAAGTTCTCACAGAGAAAAGCTGACTGCAATTCAAATGATATTGGGATCTCCGATTCACAGACCTCAGACCTAGTTTGTGGACCAGAATGTGAATCCCTGGCCAACCATAACACAACTGAGAAGAAGTAATTTCTATTCCTTTTTTTTCTTCTACTAATGCATCACATATCAATTTCTGAGCTGAACATTAGTTTTTTTCAGTATTTGTGCGTTTAATTTCGGTTTTTATCTTAGACTTCTTGACATATTTGTAAAACTATGCAGATCAGAGTGATTTCAAATGTAAATTTTAAACACAATTTTAACATTCATTCTTCAACCTTTTCAAGATCAATGTTTATTACATATTTCAAAATTAGTTTTAATAAGATGAATAATTAAAAATAAAAAGAAATTAATATTTTTATGGCCTATTTATCTATTTAAAGCTATAGGTCTATATCTCAGTAAAAAAGTAAGTATTTAATTATTTTGTTCCATGTACCCAAGTTTCTAAACTTCTTGAAAATAAAATATCATGATTGGGACTAGAGAGGAGGCAAGAAGGACATGTGTCCTTGGTGTTGATCTTGAAGAGGCATTAAATTTTAGATGGTAAAGGGGAAAAAATTTTTACTTTAAATTTAATGCAAAAAATGTTGTAAACGAGTTGTTTGTCTCTGCTCCCTAATAAGAATTTAGTTACTGCTGTGGACCTACCTAAATACCCAAGATTCTTCCCCCAGGCCATAGCTTTAATTGAGGTCCACCTTGAAAAACTCTGATGATCTGTTCATTTGAAATACAGCATTTCTCATTTGCTCAAATGATGAAAGATTAATGCCAAACTGATGTCTACATAGCAATATCCGCCAGAGAGTATTTATGAAGTCTTTAGATTGTGCTCTTTCTTTTTTGGTTTGCTTATTCATTTTTCAGCAGGTTTCAATCTAGCATTGTCGGAGCTTATTGAAGAAAAAATAAAATAAATTGGAAAATGAACACGTAAAATGTTTTAAGAAACCAGTTTGATATTGTTAAATTAGTGGGAGAAATATTTGTTTGAAACAAAAACGTATGGTGGCTGGATGCTGAATTTTGGATTTAAGGTCAGAAAAATTGTTATAAAAGGGTGACCATATTTCTAAAGGATAGGATATTTTATACCTTATACACACAATGCTTGTTAAGATAAGGAATTCATGATTTAAAAAATATGTATTACATTGAGATAGGCAAAAATATGGAAAAAATTATTCTGACCCATAAAATACGAATCAAATATGGTCACCGTAATCAAAAATAATATTTTTTGTTTTTCAATGAGTCAATTCTTCTATTTAACCCTAGAATACTAATTAAAATTAAAACTGAAAAACTGCATGTTAACTGCTTATATGCCTACGTTTCTGCGATGTAGAGTTCGTGTTCTAGGGTTAAAATATCAAGAGGAAACACATAGCATTGGAAAATAAGTTGAGCTTGATGGTAACTTTTTCAATTATTATTCAATCACAGGAGAAAGTTGGCCTCATGATGAAAAACATTTACCTTTTGATCATAATTTGAAATAGAAAAATTTATCATTTAATTGGTGAACTTAATTACATCATTATTATTATCTTTTATAATTAAATAATAAATAAAAGCAATCATATTTTTTTAAATCTTTCTTATTCATTTCAGCTTACGAAGTTATATGGATCATTCTCACGAAATTGGACGAAAAAAAAATTATCAAAAAAATAAATGTCAATCAAAAAATCTAAAAAAAATTCTTTGGGACACTTGCAAATAAATTAAATAAGCTCGGCAATGAAGTTTGATAAAAATTCATGGCAAAAAAAAAAAAAAAATTTAATCTAAACCATAAGAGATAGGCAAATCAGATGAGGCATTTTGCCTGTTTCAGCGCTTAACTTGATATTTATCAGGGGGTCTGCCCAGACATTTTTGTAGGATCCTGTTTTTGTGGAAAGGGTTATTAATTTTCTGAAAAATAAGTAATTTTTTGGGGGAAGCAAAATAAACTAGTTAATTTATCACAAGAGAAATGAAATGTCAAATTATGGTTTCACTAATTTGTATTTTGTGTAGGGTCCGTTTTTCAGATCCAGTATTTTGTGAATGGTCTGGAAAATGGACGAAAATTTTGGCTGGACAGACCCCTAATTTATGCTTGACAATCACAACATGTTTCTACTACTAGGTAACATGTTTCATCTACATTGGTATTTCATTTTTAACTTAGACAAACACTGATACTCTGAACAATTTTTTTGGCACTTGGATTTTTTTTTATTTGTGCTTATCACTTTTTTTCGTCAATTTTAATGAGGAGAACAGATTTATAATTTGTCTCTGCTTTGCTAGAGTGCGACTTGCATTCTTAAAGCAAAATCTTTAGATGAAACATTACTGCAGCATGAGTCAAAGAAAGAGGCTACTAATGTCTCTACTTCAGTGCCTCACACCACAGTGCGTGAAATAAGGATGGTAGGGTCGTGCCTCCAGTGGTGTAGATGGTAGCATACTTGCCCGGTATGCAAGAGGGCCTGGGTTCGAGTCTAGGCGGACACAAGATGACTTTTCTTTCAAGTTCACCTCAGCATAATATCCAGAAAATAAATGTTTCCTAAATATTTTTGTTACCTATTATCAATCAAACTTTTAGGTATTTTGGACAGAATTTTTTATTTTGCAGTTATATTTGCTTTATTCACAGTTATACTTTCAAATACTATTTCACTTGATCATCACATCATTTATTTTGTTAATATTTCACTTTCTGATGAGCGCCGACAAGTATGAATGCAAAAGTGACAGCAATGAATAAGAAATCTAGAATAAGATTCTAAAAGTAAATGACAATATGATGATATGAGTAAAAGGATAAACTACTTTTATAAAAAAATAATTACTTTTTAACTCTGATGTTCTATACATGTTTAATTATTTGTTCTGAAGTTTTTCCCATGTTTGTTTATACAGTATGCTCTTTCTTACTTATACAGTGATTTTTATGGGAAATTTTTTTTTTTCAGCCACCTCGTTGGGCAATTTGCCTGTTGTGGCCCTTGTATTTGTATATATTATTGGCTTGCGAATTTTACTGCTAACGATAATTTTTCCAACGTTTTTCTGCCTTGGCTAACAGTGAATACAGACTAGGCTGACAAAGATTTTTGTTGATATGGATGCATGCGCAAAAATAAAAGAAAAACAGCTTGATGAGCTAAATTTTCTTGCCAATCAAAATGAATTGATATGCAACTTTCACTCGAGTCAGATAAATTAATATCCATCTCGAAATCGCTTTTCAGATACACCTCTACTTCTCTTTCAGAATGATTTTAAGTCATTTTCATCTCATTTTCCTGCATGGCCCTGGTCATCAACTACCTGCTAAAATCTCTTCAATGAGACAGAACGGTGGGCCATGATCTAGTTAGGTGGAGAAAAACTCTGGGACAAGGCCATAGCAGGGGAAGGGGGAAAAACTTGGAAGCCTGGTTCCCCCCAAAATATGAGAAAATGACCGAGAAAAGGAAAAAAGATGGCCAAATCTGTTGTTCATTGGGACTCAGAGTACTTGAGGGCCCCCCAGTTATTTTAGAGTATACAGTATAACGCAACCTTCCTCTTTCATGGCGTATGCCCTTCAGTCCCGGTTATCTGACAACCATATTCACATCCTAATCGTTCACTTGTTTTGACGCCTCTATGTAGAAGTAGTTTGATAATATTTTTTTATTACTTTGTGAGTTGTCAATTTTACACTGATATGCTCACTAAATGAAGATTTTGAAAATGTCCAAATTTTTGACAATGATTTCCATTCGTCCCGGTTTTGTATGCACCTCATCTGGTCACCCTACCCCTATACTAACTTATGATCAAACCTTCCTTCTGGTTACCTAATGCCAGGAAGAAAGACATCTTTACATGATTTGATCAAAAACCAAAGCATGTTTGAAACGTGCTTTTCGGAAATATATAATCAATGTCTCTGAACTGAAAAGGGGTAAAGTGAAAATAATTATCATGATATATAAAAAAAATGTGAGTAAAGATGAAATATAAAAGTATACTGGGTGTAAAAGTATATAATTAACAAAAATAATATATTTTTGCTTTAGGATAGAAATTTATCAGTGTAACTTTTGAAAAATTCACTGGGGACAGCCAGGAGAAAGACATTGCCTTAACAAATTTTAAAAATCTATTGCTGAAAATATTACAAAAAAGAGTGCCGTCTTTTTTGAAAGAGGAATATAAATAGAAAGTGATAAGAAAGAGACAGTTCTGTGTCAAATATTTTTAATGTAAACTGTTACCTATGAGGTGCTGTATTTAATGAACTTTCAGTTAAAAAAAATTGTTTTTGAGTGTTTTTTTTTTATTGTACTATGATTATATTGTCCTGGGGGGAGGGCGGCATTGCAAAATTAAGCATTCACAACTACTGACAAACTTCAAGCGAATATTGGTATGTCTGCCCATATATCAAGCTACTGTAATTGCTAAAGCATGTATGAAGTGTAGCTTCAGATTTTTACACATGAAACAGCTGTATTGATTAAAGTTATCAGGAAAGATCAGAGAGAACTCAAATTTAAAAAAATTCCAGAACTTGTGGGGTGTTAGTGACATTAAGAGTGTCTGTAAAAAGTCTGAAACTTTTTGGAAAATAGTTTTTTGTATGAAAAAATTTGTGTATTCATGAATATCTTCATTATAAATGCATAATAAAGTGTTAAGTAAGAATAATCTGCCAGACGATAGATAGCCTAAATTGATAAGATATTTTTGCCTACAAAGCAAAGGATGTTAAGAGGTGTTCGATACCTAAATATCCTTGTCAAAATCTTTCCTTGCATGGAGGTACTTACCACAAAAACGGAGAAAATTTGACTGCAGGAAGTCCAGCACCAAGGGGGTTTGTGCACCATCCCCTCAGCAAGATATATGGGAGAAAATGATAATGCCAACAATGAGCTGTAGGTCCCGGTTTAACTAGGCTTGTTGCACAAAAAATTGTGGTGTGACAAAAATGATCAATAATCTGCCAGATATTAAATGTCATAGTTGTCATCAGTGCATATATTTTGCATTATTTTATCATGATTTGGTTATGTTTTCAAGGAAGTGATATATTCTTTTGCTTTTTGCTCAAAAATATTGCAGGATCAAAACTTCTGGCAGCTTTAGTCCGACTCAAGGCCTCACTGGTGTGAAGCAAAAAGATCTGAGCTATGACGACTTATCAAGGAATATCGATGCCAATCTGGCAGAAATCGACATGGAGACGTTTCGATCGGAAGACATCAATTCCATTCTGGCTCTCCCTGCCATCTACAGTGGGAATTATGAATCTGTCAATCATGGGGAACAATGTGCTTCAGTATCAGGATCATTACTGAATGGATTAGAGATTGAAGCGTCTGTAAGGTAAATGTTACTCACTACTCGGCTGTTTGTGGTGTCCATGATGCATTGGATTTTATTTGCCGATTTTCAAAAACTTTGTCAATAGACATGGTGTGAGCCATGTTTTTTTCTGGAAGGGAAAATAAGATCTGGTATGAAATCTAAAGTCAATTCTAATGATCAAATTTGATGTGTTATTGCAAGGTAAAAATTCAGAATTTGATTCATTAGGTTCTTATTTGTGAGAAATTCAGTTTTATACATTGTAATGAGCAGCAATACTTTCTCTGTAAATTAATCTAAGACACTTAAAAGTTATAAGGTTTTAAATGGAAAATACCATATCCTCTCCCCCCTTGCATTAGCCTGCATTCGAGGAAACATCGAGTGAGACCAGCATGCCAGGAATATCTGTATTTTCAGACATGTTGGGAAATTTGAGCCATAGATTCTGAAAATTTCTTAAACACCTGGACTCAAAGAATCAATTCAATTGGCTGATTTGAACCTAGTCTGTTCACTGAAATTTAGGATCTTTTGTGTGTTTTACAAACTATGTTGAATATAGCAAATGCAAACATTAAATTCCATGTACCATAAATCTTGCTTTGTTGCAAATGTCAGATAGTAAGCATATTTGTTTGTGTAGAGTAGATGAGCTAAATGAAAAAGTAAGTAGGCTGCAAAGTATTTTTGTATTCTTTGATCATGTGTTTCATATTTTAATAAGCAGAGAAAAAATTACACTTCAAAACATGATGTTGTAATACAAAAGCAACAGCATATTTTTCTATCACAGACTATTAAAAAAAAATACAGAATACAGAATTTTTTACTCTGTATTAGGTTAATGAAAATTAAGTTAGAGCTATAAGTAAATGTTCAGTTTTCAATCAGGGTTGTTTGGTTTAAACCATGTTGGTTTAAACCATGGTTTAAACCTTGGTTTTAACCAAGTGGTTTTTTTAAAAAAACCACTTCGGTTTTTTTCAAAAAATCAAATAAAAGTTGCCTAAATATAAATTTTTTTTCCTTGAAAATATCATATTGGTTCATTATTAGCCAAAATGTTTCATTTTTACCACATTTTATATCCTTGGGGTACATCCTGATGGTATATCTTTAAATGACATAAGATTTTGTAAGTGGTTTTTTTCAAAAAGTCTCATAAAAGTGGCCAGAATATATATATATTTTTCATATGAAGTATCTTAGTCATTTAAAGTTATATATAAAAGCCTAAATTTCTCATTCTTACAACATTTTCTAACCTTTGGCTACATTCTGATGCTCTATCTTTAGCAAATTCATGAATAAGGATTGCATCACACATCTAAATGTAATGGTGTATTATCTCACAGGGTTTTTTTTTCCCTTCACAAAGCAGCAGCTACAGTAGTGACACCATCATGCTAGGGGCAGGTGGTCCTATAATCCAATAAAGACACCAGCTGTCCTTAAAGGACAGACTAGTGTACTAGTTCTAACATTACCTCACATACATTTTCATTTTCTTTCCCATAAGAAGTAGCACATCTCCTACTGTATATCTCCCAATCTTAATATTCTCTCTCAATAGTTGTTTTTTTTTATACTTTCACACACACACTGTTAAGTCCAATTAATCAAGGTTCTACTGTATAGTAGTAACAGATTTCCGAAAAATGATCAGCTATATACAGGGTGATTATAATTAAAGTTTTGATTCCAAAACTATACAATAAGTACTGATCAGAATGACTTGAAAATTTGCATGGATACTCCTGAAGCAATGGAAGTTTCTTTCGCAAAAGAAAAAAGTGTAAAATGTGCAAGTAGACGATGCTGTACTTGGCCAGCAGTATAATCTATTTTGTGCAACCACATCATTTCAGAGCAGCAGCATCAGTGTGTGGATAGAACTTCTATCAAGATGCACATTGCAATACCAGCTGCTAAAGACCCATTTTGACAGGATGCACCTTAACCCTTGCAACTTCTGGCTGTGGGGATACCTCAAAATGTTATAAACAGTGGTCAGATTAAGTGGTTTAATAAAGCTGAATTGCAAGCACATCCACATTATGACCATGGGGCATACTCTGATTCTGTTGTTGAACAAGAATTTTTGTACTTTCAACCTCATAGCCAGAACACGCGGTGGACAACATATTTAACATTTCTTAAGTAAGTTGTAGTTATTTGTTCAATTACTTCTTTTTTTTTGTGATGTTTCCATGAATTATGAAATTGTGAAATACTATAATTAAGGTATCATTCTGCCATGACTGGCTATCGTTTCCATTCTGCGAGCAAATTTCCCACATGTTGGATGATGTCATTAATTTTCCATTTTTAAGTATTTTTTCCCCTTTATCAAATAAAATTGAATTTTTTCAGGAATATTCATGTCAATTTTCAAGTCATTCTGACAATCATTCTTTTTTTACAGTGTTTTGAAATCAGAACCTTAGTTATAATCACCCCGTATATCGTAAACCATTGCTAATTAATCTGCATTATTTATGCTTCATTAAATACATTATATTCACCTAATTTTTATTACTTTTTGCAAAATAGCTTCCTAATTAAGTATACTGAAAGTAACTGGAGAAAAACCTTTATATATTACATGATTAATAATAACATTAAAAGAATTTTCAAACACTCAGTAATCCATTGAGTTAAGCAAAAAATAATTAAATTGCAAAAGTTGGTTTTTGTTAAAATGTAAGAAATATTTATTGATTAATTAGCATGGGAATAGTGTTAATTAAATTAATAAACATTTTATTTTAGTTAATTATTGGAAGTTTGAATGATTTTTCAGATATTTTATTGTTTTTAATGTTAATACTATTTAAAACAAAAAAACCGGTTTAAACCAAAAAAACCTGGTTTAAACCAAAAAAACCCGGTTTTTTGGTTTTTTTCAAAAAAACCGGTTTTTTTACCAACCCTGGTTTTCATTATCTTTAGCAAATACCTGGATTAAACATGATTGCTACAACAGAGACTATTATTTTATTCTGATTCATATATCTATTCAGTATAGATTAGTGTCAATCTTTTCTAAATGTATCATGATCCTCATTGAACCTTGCTTCCATACGTGCCAGGAATTTACTAGATTCCACCATTCAAAAAGCTGGTGTCCCCCAAGCAGTATTTGCCAATATGCATCAGATTTCACTCATAATTCAATTTTACCTCTCAAAATTTCATTGAAGAGTAAAAATAAACCTTCAAATTTAAATTCTAAAAGGTAATTTTTTTAAATAGTTATTTCCACTGATAAAAAATACTCCTCTCGTTTTACGAAAATACTCATGAAAATTTTGGAGAGGAGTGAAATTACTATTTGAAATTATATTTTTTGATAATACTGCCCCTGAGTTATGTGGCATATCACTGGCTTTGGGAACCCAACCGAATATTGCCAAAAACCTCATTTCACTAAATAGAAAACAGATTCAACCGGTTATACAAACCATCACTGTTCATACTAACCTAGCAAAACATGTGCACAACTGTGGCTATGCAGATTCGTCTATTTGTCTGTGTATGGAGAGGAAGATGAAACTTCACTATGTAGGATGATGCCCTGCCTTCTCTATCCTGAGAAGGAACTACTTTGGTGATCATCAGGTGATGCTAAGTGAAGTAGTAAATGCTGCCAGCATTTACAACCTGGTAAATTTTCTTAATTATACTAAACACCTGAATTCATGGTGAGTATCAATTCTCTGCTCTGATTCAAACTTTGGTGTGTTTTTTGCAATAACTTAATGTTGAGGTTTTTGGCCATATCCCTAGATCTCCTCTGCTCCTTTTCTTTAAAAGGGTATCACAGATATAGGAGCAGCCCCCCCCCCCTCATTTGTTTAGATATGGCCTATATTGTTTGCAAGTATACTATAATATTCCACTAAGAGGGGTTTGACAAAATGGTAGCAGTTACTATGCCTTGTGCTCCCAATGCTGCTGCAAAACTTCTGGGAAATCTCTATAGAATGATACTTCTTCACATCTAACATTTACATAATCTACAATTCATGTTATACTATTTGGTGTCAGTGCAATGGGCAAAATTAGGAGCTAAGCTCTTCCCACTTGGAACACCAAAGAATGATGATGATATGTGGCATTTCAACTACTGAGGGGAAATATGGGTTATAGTTTATTACTATAATTTATTACAGTGTGTAACCACATGCTGTTTGGAATGTAATTTACAAGTGTAATTTTGTAAATTTTGAATGCTATCTGATGGGCATCAGGGAACTAGCATTATTCAAATGCATTCATTGGGAAATAGATCCTAAAAATATCTTCAATTTTTTCTAGAAAGGATTTGGTAAGAGTAAACTTCCCCTGTCTTCTTCTTATCGCTTGTAGGTCCTTGGCTGTACTTCTACTGCAATTTCAGGACAAAATAACTGGGTTCCAAAACTCCCAAAAGAAGAAAACACTTTATTTCATTTATTATCCAACATCCCCAACAAAACTGTCATGTCTCTTCGGTACAAACTTCCACACTACTCTACCTTTTCGAATGTCCCTTTTCGTTTTTCTTTTCTTTCTCTCACGAATTCTGTTCCTCCCAGGTTTTCTTCCAACTCTTTTCTCCTGAACCGTACATTAAGTATTTAAAAAAATATTTTTTTTCATGCTCGGATCAAGATTGATGGTATGGTTATTTCATATTTACTCTTAGCTACAGATTCTTTTAGTTTGTGCAAATGAGAAAAGTTATGTGATCACATCATGTAGGCCTTATTATGTTTTTAATCTTATTTTTTGTTCAGAAAATACTAGTAATGCATAGGTTTACAAAATTCAATTAATAAAATTATGTATATTAATTGATTAATTATACCCCAATAATTGTTCCCCACAATAAGCATTGCAGTGTAGAAAAAACACTAAAGTTAAATTTTTAAGCTTAACTTGAGTGCTGCATCACCATATCTGTTGAACCTTTGCAGGATAAAATTTTGCTTGCACTGTATTACTGTTTTCTTGTATTGTACAAATAAATATTTTCTAGAAAATGCTTGCTAAATACTGATAACCAATTCTGAATGATTAAAATGTGATGTGATTAGTTAGTTTTTGAAGGGTTACACAATAAGCTCATAGTCACTTCATTCAAGATGGTGATAGTGTTTTTTAAAACTAATATTTTAGAAAAGTTCATTAGGCACACATCAGTGTAAATGCAGCGATTTCCCCCAAAATTATTTTTCTGAAAACATAAATGTTGAATATAATATTGAATGATGTGAGATTTATCTTTCTTTTCAGCAACCGCAACTCTGAAGACGAAATATCAATCTGTAAAGATGAGCCTCTATTTTCCCCACAGAGAGAGCCACCTGTTCACGAACGTGCCATATCTGTTGATAGCTTGGACAGTAGTTCAAGTTATGATCAGGACTTGGTTCTCACTTGCAAAGCAAACAAGAATAATTACACCATCGTCTTTGAAGGCAGTGAAACCCAGTTTTCTGAAGATTCCGAATATCACAGTGGTGGTCGCAGTAGTGAGGGTGAGAGTAGCAGGTCAGAAGTTTTTCGCATAAACCAAACAAGTGCATACACATCTAATTCTATGATACAGTCTGACTTGGTTTTGACAACTTGGAGCAATTTGAAGAAATCTCACATTAGCAGGCGGAAAAGTCGCTTTGCTGAAATTTCGATAAAGAGCCAGAGCCTTCCAAATCTGTTCTGCCCATCGGCATTAGTATATGATAAAAAACTTGGTCACTTGGCGAAACTGAAGAGGATCAAGAACTTACATTTCTTTGACTTTGAAAATTCTCATCCAGGCAATGCACAGATCAGGCAATGCTGTTACCCTTATACCTTGTCACTTGTCAAGTTGTTTATGAAGTACAAAGTGTCGAGTAGGTCATCAATTTGTTCAAGTGAGCATTCCAGCTCAAGTAGTTCTTTGATCTCTCATTCTTTGAACAACGTCAATAATTTGCATACTTCGTCACCAAAAAATGCAGCCAAAATACGTGAGGAAAAATGTAACGAGTTGACAAATCGTAATTATAATATCAAAAATATAAGTTGCGAAAATATCAATTCCTCTTCTAAGAGGCAGCTTTTTGTGGACAATGCAAAAGTTATTGATTGGCGCTCACCTAACTGCAGAGAGACAAACATCAATGAGAAATTGAATGCTGAAAGTTCAGAAATCAATTGCAATAACAGGCTTGCTCCGTGTAATAACAATAACCAGAATGCTACTAAAGATACTTCTATAACATGCATTTCTAACACTGCTACAACTCCCAGTGGAGGAGAGTGTGACAATTCGCAATACTTTGAAGATAGTCTTATTGAGGCTCCAGTTTTGCAAACCAAAAACTTTCATGCTACACCAATTAAAGAGGAAGAAGAGACTGATATATCCAGCGGTGATGATGAACTGATGAAAACAAGCGTTGGTAGTGATAACAATTGTGATAGTGCTGCTGATGATGTGATGATAATCCAAAATAATGCTGTAGATGTAGTTTCTAATACTGTGAGACCAGAAAACGATCATAATTTGGAGAGAATAAACAATATATTCCCAACTTCAAAGTCCAATATTCAACCCACGACTGCACCAGAAACCGAAAGAATGAACCTAAATAAGACAGGACAGTTTGTTCAAAACCAGCTGCAGGAAACCCCTACAAAGCAATGTAATGGAAATTTTTCAGCTAATGCAGAAGCTTCTCCAATGCGATCGGTTTCATCATCTGCTAGACATTCTGGCAGACAGATCAGTGGAATCGAACATATGCTGATACGACACAGTTCTTCTCGAGAAGCAAGCCCTAATTCAAGTGGGTACGTGAGCAGCAGGCACAGTTCTTTGGAACGACTACAACGTTCCGTGAGCTCGAATGCAGACTCACCTTCAAGATCTCTGCCCTCTTCTAGATCCAGTAATATCCAATTGACAAAAAGTCGTAGTTGTAGCACTCAGATTCCTGTTCATGTTAAAGATTGCTGCATGCAAACATCTGTGAATGGTTCACCGACATCAAACATAAAATATGTATTTGTGAATTCTGCTGGGGATATTGTTTCCAAACATAGCTCCAATGAAGACATATCTGCTAGACAGATGGATAAGCCAGACTGTAAGCCAAAGATGCTGTCAAAATTTTCATCAACAATGCATGAATCGCTCAGTAAGGATGAAAAGTGTATATATGTATGCTTTCCAAATTATTCGTTGCCAGATTTAAGCTTCTTGAATTCTGTAATGTCTGATAGTTCAGGTTCTGTGTTCTTGTCTCCAACAAAATTCAATCCACCGCAAGAGATGATAAGAACCCTTCCAGGAGATTCTCCAGATGGTATTGATGACGGATGTAGGAGAAGATTACTGAGCATTAAAGATTTGGACTCGTTGAAAGTTTTGCTACCTGATAACTTGAAACATTTGTTGAATTGTATAGAATCTGAAAGGAATGTGCCTGTTGCTGCAGGTCCAGAAGTTGTGGAGAAAGCACATGATTCTGTGACACTGGATTTGCTGAAGACGAAAGAACCAGTGAAGGTATCTGATGCAACTAAAGCCAATATTGCCACTACAAACAAACAGTCACCGAGTGGTATTCTGAGGAAATGCTCTGTAGTTCAGTCTAAGAAAAATGATGTGTCACCAGTATCCACATGTTGCCAAATGCATAAAGCATGTCCTGTGCCAAAATCTCCAAGTCATGTTAACATTCAGACATGTAGGCCATGTAGTTGCCAGCCTTCACCACCGGTCTCTTTGGATCATTCATATTTGAATAATGCTAGTCATGGATTACATATCCCGATGCGTGATCAGTCAAAGGCCTGTAACACATGTCCCAGTTGTATTGTTTGCCCTACTGGAATAAAAAGCAAGGATGCATCAGGAATGAACTTCTCTCAAACATCAAAAGATACTGGATTATGCAGGAATGGAGCAGTACCCGTAAGACCGAAGACAAACCTTGGCCATTTTGCGAATGAGTTTCGTCTGGATGGAGCTACTTGCTTTCAAACTAAGCCTTGTCATCAACCAGTTCCATGTTCCACAACACAGCATGAGTGCGAAAATTTTGACGGCTCCTACAGATGCGAGAATAACTTATGTTGCAGTTCACGGAAAAGCATCTCTGGCAGAGCAGGGGAAAACTTCCATCATTGCCAGGATGGAACAAAAGAGGAGAAGATATCAAATTTGCCTTTCAGAGAGACAAGTGCAAAAGCTCAGGGATCACCAAACAGTTTTCAAGGTAATTGACATATACATAATATTTAATATCACACTGAAAATATGTACTGTTACCCCCCTCCCCCTCCTGTTATATCATGCATGTCGAGGGATAAATAGAAAATATCATATAACTTGGGACTTTATGTCGATTCTAATGTTAAATTTTTAACAACAGGTATTATAAGGAAAAACAAACGAAATATCCAGATTCATGTTATATAACAAGGGGCTACTGTATTAGTGGTTTTTCCACTATGAAGGTGGCAAATACAATGATCGTTTTTATTCAACCAATTATTATTTTTTTTCTTTATTTATATCTTTCTTTGCTTTCAAACCAGCAACATTTATATACAGTCGGCCCCCTGTATTCGCGGGGGTTACGTTCCGGGAGTGACCGCGAATACGGAAATCCGCAAATAACAGAAACCATAGGTTTTTTATTGTATATCTCGTTTGTTGAATATCATGAGAAAGAGCAGGGTGACGCAGAGGTAGAAGGGAATGTGAAAGAGGGTGCAGCGATTGTTGGCGATGTTTTCTGAAAGAATGTTGAGACTTTTCTGTTTGCCGTGTCTTCTTCATATCATTAAGTATGTTGGAGTATGTTGACAAGGCTTCCTCTACTAATTTTTCTACTTTTAGTAAAATACTTTTAGTACTACTTTTGGTACAAAAATGTAAAATAGAGGGATTTATGTTATGGAAATAATCTTTTGCTGATTTCCAACCTTAAAATCAGGAGCTTGCTTTCTTTTTCTTGCTCAACTTTTTTGCGGCATTTTTTTCCAAAATAGTGTAGTTTCGTCAGTGTTAAACACCTGGTGAGGTGCATAACATTTCTCTTCAATAATTTTCTACAAAGTCTTTCGAAATTTTTTAGCTGCCTCCTGGTCGGCAGAGGCTTGATCGCCAGTGCTTTTTACATTGCGCAATCCGAATCGTTTCTTAAACCTATGAAACAACCTTTACTAACTTTACCTTACATAAGATTCTGATGAAATAGACGTTTCACCAGCCCTTTTCTTATGGAAGAGTAAAATTTTTCGCATTTTCTGTTATAATATTGCAATCAATTGAAATACCTTTTTGTGTCAGTCTTGTACCCACAAAAAACAGCATTTCTGTACGTGAAACACATGGATCCCATAGGCGCTGCAAAGTTTTGACTGCCACAGGTGCAGCTACAGCTACGGCTGAATGAATTTCAGATTCTATTTTCTTGATATATCTCACCGAACATTCGTTGATTCCGTAATGGCGGACCACAGAAGGTATTGACTTCGCCAAGCAGTCAATATATCAAATTTTTCCTGTCAAGTTTTCACTTTTATTTACCTTTTCAAAGCATTATCAGTAGTACTAGAAGAATGAGCCATCCTAAACAAGCATAACTCAAATTTTGTAAAAAAAACACGTAAACGACGATTGCTGAGTATTTTAAAGAAAAATTCCAATAAAGGAAAAAAAACCGCGAATACGGGGGGGCCGACTGTAAATATTTATAACTTTGTTGTTCTCATGAAACTGAACAAAAAATGAAAAAAAGTTATAAAAAAAATGCCAAACAAAACTTCCAAAAACATTTTTAAGGACACTTCTTTATCTGCTAATATGAAATATAGTCAGAAATTAAGTTTGTTAAAAAAATTAATTTCAATTTAACCGTGTTGAAAGAGATAGGCCAATTCGATGATACATTTTGCCTGTTTCGGCACTTAACTTGATTTTTATGCTTGATAATGGCATCATGTTCCATCTACTTTGGTAGATAGATAGAAAGAACTGTTCACAACCTGCTACTACTAAACCAGACATGCACCTTGCCCATATTCCTCTGCAGAACTTCTAAGGAATTGGTATATTTTGAAATGCGTGTGTACATATAGTGAACCTTCCGTGAAATTTGTTTCTGTGTAATGCTTGTTATATGTAGTGCTGCCATCTACAATCAATTCTCTTAAACTATGAGTTTTTTCCCAACTCCTTGTGAGGGAAGTATAATGAATGAATAATTATTCTGTTGTAGGTCTGTTGCTCTCTCTCGCCTCTTTTTTTTCTGAATAAACATAATATGCAAATAAATTCACAATTCTAATTGATTTAAAAGGAAGTTCAAGTGATGGCCACATTCTTAACCATCTCAACACAAAATTGAATAGGTGGCAACTAGTGTTGTAGGATTTGAACCAGTTTTCCAAATGTCACGAGTGGGAAAAAAAATAAAAGCTGAGGAAAATTTTCATGCAGCTATAAATTATTGGTAAAAATATTTGAAATTATAAAAAAAAGATGAAATACAGTCGAATCCCATTTTAACGAATACCGATATAGCGAAAATCTCATTTTAACGAACACATTTCTAATCCCTCAGATAAGTTTACATAAGAACAATGCAAAAAAACTGGAATTCCTTTATAACGAAATTTCGTTATTACGAAGCAATTTCTCCGATCTCTTGGAGTTCGTTATAACAGGATTCGACTGTATATGAAAATATACTGGGCTTAAAAATATATAGGCCTATAATTGAAAAATAATATATTTTATGTTTTAGGATAGGAAATTATTGTTTTGAAATTTTTGAAAAAAATGGGCTGAGGGCAGCCAGGAGAAGGACATTTCCTTTACAAATGAAAAATTTTTCAAAACAAATTTTAAAAATCTATTGATGAAAAAATTAAAAAAAGAGTGGCAACTGTTTAGAAAGAGGACTTTAAATAGAAAGTGATGAAAAAAAAGTTCTATGTCAAATGTATTTAATGTAAATTGCTGGAGACACAATCTATAAGTGAATTTTGTGAGAATGATCCAGTTATATTAACACAAATTATAAATAACTAATAAATAATAAAAAGAAAGTTTATTTTCAAAATAGTAAGACACAATTTGTATATGTTTTAATGAAACATATGGTTGAGTCCCCAGGTATGCCAAAATTTCTTTTTTTCATCAAAAATTTGTGTAGAATTTGTTATACAGAAACACAGTAGAGGCCGCTTATTAGAATCAAGAATAATGTTATTATTTTGGTATTCTTATCACTTTTACAAAGTAGGGAGCAATATATCATAATATGGGGAAAAATTTGTTTATTGTTATCAGGACTTCAGTTTGTGTTATCAATTTTTTTTTTCTTCATTGAAGGTTTTTTCTTTTTTATGCATATTTTGAAGCTACTGTTGGACCAGACTCATTTTTTCCCCTATAAGTCATCGTTATCAGTCTACATGACTATGTGGGAGGTTAGAAGGCTTCCTTATTGACAAAACTTTCTCTATTTCTGTACTCAAATTCACAATGCCCTAATCGGGCCATACTAGCCACTATGATCCATGTACATGCAGTGCTTCTTTTCCAAGTGCAGCTGGTAACTTTGAATAGTATGGAAGTGATGATATATATGAAAATGACACAAGCATTTAACCACTTGGCTTTCTTCACACTTATCAAACAAAACTAATATCAATGAAATTATGAACCTTTTCACTAATTATACAAAGTGTGATTGACTGGATACTGAGCAAAGATATTTTCAGAAAGAAAAGTCACATTTCCTTGTTTCTAAGGTTAAAAAAATGTCTGTCCTCTGTAGCTCAATGGTAGAGCCCTTGCCCAGACAGTGAGAGGTTAGTGATTTGATTCTCCACAGAGGAATGTGACTTTTCTTTCTGAAAACATCTTCGCTTGGTATCCAGTCAATTGTACTTCGCAAAACTAATATTGATCAAATTCATCATCCTAGACTGATGCATAACATCCTGTAAATTTGAGTAATTTATTTATTTATCACATTTACCAATTTTACCAATACCAGCTTGTATGCTGTTTTATTTCTTTTATTTTCCTCGTGTGTGTATGGCATGTTTTAAAAATTATATTGCAATCCAAAACATAAAGATAGAAAAAAAAAAGCTTGGATGGATTCATGTACAAATTTGTGTGTACTTTCAAGGTTGTGGTGAGCTCATTGATTCGGATGGAGCACCACAGGAGTTCCTTGTATCACCTGCCCAGACTTCTCCGTGCTGCGCTGCTCCACCTGATCTCTATATGCTGCAAAGCTCAATAACAGAAGATGCTAATGTCTTTCATTCATCGCTAAGGAAGAAAACAGGTGAAAATATGTTTATCATATGCAGTAGAACTCCTTCCAATTATCTGAACTCCAGTTATCCGAATCACCAATTACCTGATTTGCTTTGAGGGGGGGGGGGAAGAAGCATAATCTGCATTTTAAAAGTTTCTTATCAGTGAATGATAAAAAAGTGTGGTAGAGTGTAGCGATAGTGAATACATAAACGATGTGTCGCCAAAAATCTTGTCACTTTCACACACTGTTTGCATTTACAAAATTTGTGTTTCAATATAGATGGTTTGATGAATATAACCTGCGAGGTAATAAGTTATACAGTATGTGTAAAATGTAAATAAAATTGTTTTCAAAGTCATTAAATTACATTACTTCCAACAGCAAAATTATTTTTAAATAAAAAATAACTTTTTTTTGTGAATTATCCAATCATACAAGTATTTGATTATCTGAATGGAGTCCAGTCCCATTCGATTCAGATAATTAGAGTTCTACTGTATTTTATTTTCGGAATATGCATCTGATTATTTTGGAGAACACTCATACTGACATTCTTAGACTTAGTGATGATTTTAGTCTTGTAATATTAGGTGTTATACCTAGTTTTATAGTACAGGGTGATTATAATTAAAGTTGGTTTTTGAAAAGGCTGTAAAAAAAGAACCATTGGTCAGAATGACTTGATATTTCACCTGAATATGCATGAAGTAATGGGATTTTGTCTGGCAAAAGAAAAAAAAATTCAAAAATTGACTGATAAATGGTGCTGTACTCATCATAAGATGCAAATTAAAAGATGTGACCGTAAGAAAAATCGTAGAAAAGCAAACAGTGATGAAACCGTCAGGAAAAGGATGTGGTAAATTAGCTGCTACTCAAGAAATGTTCAATATGCTGTCCACCGTTTTCTCCTATGAGCCGAAAGCGCACAACAGCATGTTCCACAACAGATAGAAGTGTATCGAGGGTGATGTTGTAAATGTGCTGCGTAATGCGGTTTTTCAAGTTAGTTCACAATGGGACCATTGTACACAATACTTTTTAGATGACCCCACAGCCAGAAGTCACAAAGGTTTAGGTCAAGTGATCGTGGCAGCCAAACTGTTGGAAAATTTCGACTGATATTTCTGTCATTGCCAAAATAGAGATTCAACAGTTGCTTCACTGGTGTTGCAATATGCAGAGGAGCACCATCGCACATGAAAACTGTGCTATCCACACATACACGCTGTTGCAGTGCTGGAATGAGCTGGTTGTGTGAAAGAGATTCATACCATGTCCCATTGATGGCACGGGTTACAGGACCTGAAGGATCTATCTCCTCGAAAAAAAAAGGACCAATGATAAATGCTGTGGTAAACCCACACTACACAGTGACCTTTGGAGAATGAAGAGGCAATGGTTGCATTTGGAACAGATTCTCTCTTGCCCATATCCTGCAATTTTGTGTATTGACAGAACCTTGGAGATGGAAATGGGCTTCGTGTGTCCACAAAATGTTCTATGGCCATGCATGGGTCCACTTCCATCCCAGCAAGAAATGTCAAAATGTTCTTGTATTGGCAGATCCGCAGGAAACAACTCTTGAACATGCGTAATTTTGTGGCAATAGCATTGCAGGATGTTTTGTAAAATTTTATGAACTGTGCTGACAGGCATATCTAAAGTTCGGCCAATTCGTCAAACACTGCATGTTCCCAAAGCACTGCTTGTTGACGCTTCCTGCAATGCAGTAGCCACTTGCTCCACTGATGTTGTAGCAATTGCTTTCCTCCCTCTGCCACATTGCACGTCAAACGAACCCATCTCTTCAAATTTAGCAGTCTTCTTCTTTAGACCGCTTGCAGACATCAGACCAGAGGCGCTTCTAATATCCTTTAATGTCCGGAATTTATTTAATGCAGATTCCACACAGTCACATTCTTGTAAAAAAGTTTCAAAAGTAGAGCCCAATTCTTCAACGACAACATCATGACGACTTTCTCGGATACAGAGAATAACAGGGATTGCATGTTCCCGTCTTTTATCACAATTACAATGTGTGATGCGCATGTCATGTCTTTTAATCTGTATCTTATGACAAGTACAGCGCCATCTATCGGGAAATTTTTGAACTATTTTTTCTTTTGCCAGTCAAAATCGCATTGCTTCATGTATATTCAGGTGAAATATCAGGTAATTCTAACCAGTGGTTCTTTTTTAAAGCCTTTTCAAAAACGAACATTAATTATAATCACCCTGTACTATAAATGTCCTTTAGATTTTCTTAGGGAAAGTACTATTGAAGTTTTCGTCTTGTTAAATAATTTTTATTTATTTGTATATGAATAATTTGATTAACTACTAAAGCTTGATTATTTTAAAAAAAGTCTTTTATAGATTATAACTTTCTAAATTATAATTTTTGTGTGTGAATTAATTTGATTAGTCATGGCTATGTAATTATTAAGACATTAATGTTTTAATTTGTGAAACTTTTATGATAGGTCTAGTCGAAAACTTGCAGAAGGCAACTGCAGCAATTTATGATGATTATTCAAAGAACAATTGCAATGTGAGTATACTGAAAATATGTAAAACTCGTATATGGTTGAAAGCAAAAAAATTTTCACTACTATAATTTCTAGTAAATGAGCCCAGGGAAATACATTTTTAAGAAATCCTGTAGATATTTACATTCTGCAGTATTGTACGTGTTGCTTGTAAATTTTTATTCATGAACTGGAAAACACAAATATTTGAATATAACTGAATTTTGTGTGTTACTTACCTTTTAGGTTTTCTCTATGAATTTTATAATATTGCTATTATAATTACACATTAGACATTATTCTGGAGTGGAATATTTTTTTAACTGTATCAAAGAAAAATACATAGAAAAAAAAAATTGATAAAAATTCATTAGAAAACCCTTGAAGTGTGAAAAAAAATTATTGAATAGACAGTGGTTTTAACCAGTCATCTGGTTGTACTACTACATATGTTGTCATAAAGATGTTTTTTCTAATCATTTCAATTTTTGAAATTTAATTGGTAGTTATTTCAATTATATTTAAATAATCCAATTTCAATAATTTTTTCTGTTAATGATTTAAAAACATGATGAAGTCAGTTTCAATTTATTCAAAAAAATTTAATCTTGGTAATATATTTTATTAGCTTCAAACTTTTAAAAAAAAGGAAAAAGAAGAATTTAATTGGCCAGATGACTAGTTAAAGTGGCTGAAAGAGCTAAAAATGGACTTTAAAGCTACATAAGTAGCAACTTTATTATGGAAAATTATAGTACTTATTGTTGTTTGAATTTTACTAATTTTTGAGGACACTTTGATACCCTGCGTTTTTTTGGGAAATTGTGGTAATTGAATTTTTCTCTGATGAGAGTAGGCTTTTGCTAGTATTGTTTCCTCTGTGTTTTTTAATTTATAAATTCTTAGGTCATCAGTCGAGTTATTACTAGTCTTCTGAATTCCATCAAAATGTCAAAATGTTTTTACTTACATATACTTGTCATAGAGAAATAATTTTCAATCTAGAGTCACACACACAAGCTAAGGAAATTTTTTATCAGAATTCTAAAATTTTTATTGAATAAAAAAAATTGTTGTAAAAGAGATCAATGTATAAAGACTGCTGTATACATTTTATGCACACACAGAATATATGAAAGGAAGTCTTCCATTTTTCTTCTTTGAAGTTTTATTTATTTAGTGTTTTTGATTTTTGAAGGGTTCATGTTGTACATCATTCTCAGTTGGACAAAAAATTTTGACCTCTTTGTGTCCTGCGGTGCATACCATATTGTCTGATGGCTTGCTGCCTTCTGTACAAGGCTTTTTTGGTCCTCTTCCAAATTCTCCCTGGAAAGTAGCAGAGGCTTCTATTCAACTTGGTATGTGTTATATTTTTATGTGATTGTGTGATGAATACCGTGTATACTCATTTATAAGCTGGCCACCTAACTTCAGGACCACCAAAATCATAACAAATTGAAAACCTGTGTATAAGCTGTCCCCTCAAAAATTTGGATTTTAGAGGAAAAAAAATGTGTATATTTTCCTACAATAAAAGTTACAATGGCAAATGATTCAAACTTTCTAATACATTCCTTCTGATTCCCTGAGTTCTACATCAAAAGCCAATACGGTGTGGCACTTTTGTTTTCATCTTCAACTGTGTTGTTATCATAATAGTCAATTTCAAAGTGGATGTTGTCTTTAGTTCTGTCCATGATGTTATTGGTACAACACATTTCAAAAGATTTGATGATTTCGGTGAAAGCAGAATTCCATGTATGAACCCACTGGCACACTAGGCCAATATCGGATTTCTTTAAGACACACAGTTTTTTTTGTTTATCTTCGGAACATAACTCCTTGAAAAGGCTGTCAAATCATTCGGTCCATAAACTCCTTAAAAAGGCATAATCTTCAAAAAGCTTGTTGATGCTCACATTTAAAGGCTGTGAAATTGATGTATGTCCACTGGGTATCAAAGCTAACAATGCTTTTGATTTTTTTGCTTTGCCTTTAACATCATCGGTGCTGTGGAGTTTGAAAATAGCTACAAAAATTACTCTACTGATTAGTGACATCATCTAAAGTAGTCCAATGATGGCGCGGATATTCAAGCTGTGTGGAGGCCATGTAGCTATATGATTTAGTGAAGTAGGAGTCTATATATTTTCTCCTCAAAAACTGACCCATGTGTAAGCCGATCCTCTCTCCCCCCCTCCTAAATTAAGGAACACATTTTTCAACAAAAAAACTTGACTTATACATGAGTATATATGGTACTTCAATTTTCTTTAGATGACCAGGTGTGTGCTTGAATTTTTTGAATAATCAGATTTTTTTTAATTGAATGCTAATATATACAGCCTCTGATGACTGCCTTAATATTATTCTTATATATTTGGCCCTCATTTGCATTCATAAAATAAAGCTGTTTATTAATTTTTTTCTTTCCATCAGAAAACAGTAAGAAAGGAGTCCAAGAAATGTTGGAGCATGTTAATTCTGAGAAACTGCTAACAGACAGCACGTACAGATTCAATGCATTCATTATAGGTTTACTAAAGTAAATACTCATATTTTTTTTATCTTTTTTATATAAAACTTGAAAAAAATGTTTATCTTGTAGTATCATGGCTATTTGAACCCTTTCTGCTGCAAGATGGACATCACCAACCCTCTCTTTAAAATGTCATATCTTTTATTATTAAGTGCGCTTTCTTCAGATTTTCAGCAGGTGCAAGCTAAGGGGTATAGGGATAAGTGTTCCGTCTCAGGGCCGTCATTTCAACTTTTTCCAGGGGAGGGGGGCAAAGCACATGTACTCAATGTATGTATATATAGATATATATATATTTGTGTGTATATATATATACCATTATACCATTTTTAGTGTATTTTCAAAAGCCGGGGGGGGGGGTCCTCCCCTGCCCCCCCCTAAATGATGGGCCTGTGTTCCATCGAGAAATTAAGTTTACAAAATATCTGGACTTGTCAAAGTTTAAATAAGAGGCTTTTAAGGAGGTGTGATATCTTGTCAATGCCGCTTGAAGGGTTAAAAGATGAAGTGATTCTCATTTAAATATATATAAAGTTTTAAGTACACATTTTTGGTACTGTCCATATAATAGTTAATGGTTACTAGAGCAAGATTTAGGTTTGCTGTAGTCCTAGGATATTTATGAATTTCTCAAAAATAACAGTGATATTTTTGAGGCCCTCTGCTGACCTTGGGGCCCCTAGGCTAAGATCTGTTTAGGGAAATCTGGCACTGTGAGGGTTACCTGAGGTCAAGGTGGGATTTAAACATAGATTTTTTTGTAGAATGTTGGTATGTTAATCATTTCACTGTCACATATAATAGTGAAAGAGTATAGATTAGGCACGGGAACTGAATTGTTGTCATCTAGAATCGACAGGCATAATAGATGCCATACATATTTACATTTGCGAAGGAACAAAAAATGATGTACAGTTACAAATTTAGGAGTTTATTTTCAGAAGGAACATTTCCACTTTTTTTTTCTAAATTCACTTTCAATGGTTTCTGAATCTTTGAGATGAACTCAGTCAGATTATGCCACAGGGTTTATTTCAACAGGAATATTTTTGGAATGGAAATCACAATGTAAAGTAAGGCCGGGATTACACTATACAAGTTTGATAAAAGATCTTTTATGGAACTTGAAAAATTCAACCAATAGGTGTATTGGTTGCATTCGAGCAAATGCAACTGGTGATCTTATTGGTTGAATTTTTCACGTTTTATCAAAGAACTTGTACAAAAGTTTTATAGTGTAATCCTGGCCTTAGCCATTTCTATTGAAACGAGCATTTCCAACTTGTTCATTCACTTCAGTATTTTAGTGAACAAAGTGGTTTTCAGTATTGACATAGAGAGATTCTTTTCAAAACGCTGCATTTCTCAGCACTTTCAAAGTGTCATTCTACAGTATAGCTTCTCGATAACAGACACCCATGAAACTGAAAATTTTGTGTGCTAATAAGGAGCACCCATTATTTATATAAATATATTGAGTCTCTTTGATTTAATTCAAAAAGTGTTTGTTAGTGGAGGTGTCCTCTAACTGGAGTGTCCATTATAGGAGGTTCCAATGCAGAACGATCGTGTTTACTCATGAGAGAGTAGTAGGGGTACCTTCCTTATAGCTAGTTGAAACCTTCTGGAAGGTTCAACTGGGGGGTTAGAAAGTTTGGAAATTTTCAAATTTAACCCCTAATTGTCGAGTGACGTACTCTGCCGTTTCCCACTTTTGTAAAGCCTTTTCCCATTCTGGAGAAAAGGGTTTTTTTTACTTGTACTGTGTGTTAAATTTAGGAATTGTAGAAATGTTCACTTTTGAAAATAAGCTTCTCAATTGATCTATGCAAGATTAGAAACTGGGAATATTAAATGAATTAATTTTAAATTTTTATCATTTTTGTGATAGTATTTTTTTTCTCAATTTTTTTTTCAATGTGCCAACACAATATTTTTCTTAAGTTAATAGTCAACATTATGTCAAGTTCTATGGAGGAGCACATTTCAGTAGTATTGATGCTATTAGGAAATAATTTCTGACATTTCTGAAAAAGTTGTGATTCATCTATTGTAAAACTTTGCTTCTAGAAAGATTTCAGTGAAGATTTATTTTAAATTGTTTTTTGTTAATGTACCAAACTTTAATTGACAAATCCTCATCTCATAACTATTGTTATATTTGTTATAGCCTTGGATGCCTGGAATGGTGGCTAGGACATTTGTTAGCAAGTCGATCGTTGATATCTCACCATTATCATCCAACTGCTCTGTTGAGCTTGCTGTCTCTTCCAGCCAGTGCGCATCTGCAACAAGAACTGAAAGAGCTTGTTAGTCCATTAACCAGTTTGACATTCAGTCTAGATCTGGCATTTGAAACCCGAATGGCTGCTTCGAAAGGAAGTAATCAAGGAAAATGTGCTAACAGCTGTTGCAGTTCAGATGGCAAACAGTGTGAGGATGTCGCAAACATGAATCACGTTCCTCATTTCACTTTTTGCTTTTCTAACAAAGAGCAAAAACAAAATAAAGCAGGATCAGTCAAACACACTAAAGAAGTGGTAAATGCTTCAAAGAAGTCTTTGAAATCAGATAAAGAAGATATTCCATGGCCTGGGATAACTATAAATCCTTTCCCAAATGTTCAGACAGCTGAAGAAGTCAGCAAAAAGTTTTTCCCAAAAACCAGTGAACAGAAACAAGCATCACCATCAAATCATCACAGAGCAGAACAGGGGCAGCTAGCAAAAGCAAGTCAAAAGAGTAAAGCTCGTGACAGAAGAATGATTGTTGAAGTCTTATGTTCGAGCACTGACAGTGGTTGCAGTTCTCAGGCTGCACAATCCCATGAAATTTCCTTGGCAGCAACTGATTCAGGGGAATCTGAAAGTCACTCCTCAGGAAAGCAAGACCCTCAGCAGTTTCGAAAACTTCAGCAGAAGTGGGAGAAATTGGCTCATGGTGTCGCCACAAATGGAAGGAAAATAGCCATAGAGCAGACACAGCAGCCAGTAGTAAAAAAAGTTGAAAAAGTTCAGGTAAGGCCAAATGCACGAGACATTGCTGCTCAGAGCCACACCAAAAAAGGAGGTGCCATATCTAAAGCCACAAGCACTAGGTTGGGTACTAGAGACCAAGCTGACATTCAAGAAAAGAGGCATCATCATCACCAACAAACGGATACTTCAGTAACACCCAGGCATACTATTCAGAAACCTGAGAAAGAAAAGCGAAGCAAATCGCAAATCCCTCTGCTCAGAGCTGCAAAAAATACACCACCAAAGTCAAGGATTCCTATCCAAAAGTCTGGGGGTAGAGCTCATTCAACTAACAGAGAAAACCTTAGAAATTGTTAAATCACTTCAGGTATGTATTATGTTTTTAACGCCATTAAATCAATATTTGTTATCAAGATTTGTTATTTTTGTCTATCTGTTCTCATACGTTTTGTACTATATCATAAAAATTATATAATACATTAAAACCCACCTCTTAATGGTTACTTCTCACATGTGGTCACCCCTCTTTTACAATCAAATAATAATTTCACTCTGTAACACAAATATGCATTTCAAACCCCTTATTAACAGTCATCCTTCTTTTGCAGAAAATTTTTTTTGTCCCACCGGTGTCCACAGAAGAGAGGTTTTACTGTTTCAATAAAGACATTTGTGTGAGGGTGTCAAAAGAAAGCAGCTCTGCACACTGTTATTTTATGGTCAGACTTTGGTATGTCACCTTGTGGACATAATAGAAATGACTTCATGAGTGGGGTGTCTCAATAATCAGTAAGCCCGATTTGTTATGTTGTCATAGAATTCTAAAAACGGACGTTATAAATGGCGTGAAAAGCAGTCGATCCCATTTATGGTGGAGCCTGACTGAATCTGTTTAATTGCTCATATGATTTATTGTGAATTGTACAACCTTGCAAACTCCTTATCAAGGCAAATTACTTTGAGAGAAGATAATTACTAATTTCTTCCAACTGTGGTTGTATGTTCTTTGGGCCAGGCAGTTTGATTGTTTTCCTTGTATTGTTTGACAACTTTGTTTTCTACTTGTTCAATTCTTAAGTTAGGAGCCATTAGATCCTTATCTAAAAGAAGCAGGTGCCATAGTGTGGGCTGCACTGGAATATATCTTAGTGATGACCCTAGGGTGGAGCTTTTTATTGTTTTCCAAGAAATAGTGTAGAAAGCTCGGCAGGATGCAGTGCTGATGACAGTCTAAAATTCAATTTTTTGTATCAGTGTGATGACAAATGGTTGAAGGCTTTGAGCTTTGAAACTTAGATTGTTCAAAACATACAAATAAATGTGACTTGAAAGAGGAAAGTTTGTGTATTTGTGCTTCGTAAAAATCCATCACTAAAAAATCGAACAGGTTTACTTACTCTCAGAAGCAGAGCCATTTGCCACTATTGACTCCTATTGTTGAACATTTATTTTATTTTACATTTACTAGTATGGTGATACCTTGACTATATAACACCCCCCCCCCCCCATTTACAAATTTTTCAGTTAGCAAATATTTTTTAAACATGGTTTTCTTCCTAGGCTAACGAATACTGATTCTGCTAACAAACATTTTATAATTAATAAGGATGTGTCAGCTCTCATAAAACAGCTGTGTCATTAGCTAAATTTTCCTGCTAGTCAAAATGAATCCAATGAGTAACTGTCACTCGAGCCAGATTAATTTATTTCCACCTGGGAATCATTTCCAGGTATAGGTGCACCTCTGTTTTCCAGCAAAATTTTGAATAATTTCATGTGTAAAATGAATGATTTAGCTAAGAGAAAATTCATTTTAAAAAAACACCTCAGACTTGAATGATTTCAGTGAATACAGTATGACTCTTAATACTAAACTGGACATTCTGGAAGCTTATCTTTTCCATATGCATGTGTGAGAGACAAAGGAGCTGACTATAAAGTATAACACACCACCTCACATACTTTTTTTTCCACTATGACGCCCAAACTCGATTGCTAACGGTCGTATTCACCAACAGTTTAAACTGTAATCGCAGGTGAAAGGATTGAAGATCAAAACGGGCTGGTTGAATTGAGAATTTTAACCAATCCATGTTGATCGCGATCGTTTAACCTGCGATTGTAGTTTCAACTATGTTGGTGAATATGGCCGTTAGTGTACATAATATAAAATAAAACACATGTTCTGTTTTTCATCTTCCTTCAAATTCTCTTTTCACCAACTGTGAAGGTGTTTATATCAGCCTTCGGTCAGCATTTGTAATTTTTACAATGTTTGTGTTTTATAAGACTTATTTTCGACTTATATTAAACTTATCAAATTTTGGTTCGTTTCTGGAACAAAATAAACAATTTCCCCATAGAAAGATATTAAACAATTTTTCATAAAAACCTATGGAAAATTGTGTTTCAGGTAACAAATGTGATTCTGAAATCATGTATCTTAGCTGAGGTATCAATGCATAGCTATTTGAAATAGCCTGCCCTTAATTTATTTGCACATCATAAACGACAGTAGGCCTGTCATGGGTCTCGCACCATTAATGTGTTGCAGTTGGACATGCTTGCTCCATCAGAAGAGCAATTTATATTTGAGTTTTTTGCTTACTAGTTTATGCTTAATTTGGTTTATTGTCTTCCATGTAGGAACTCAGCAGGAAGATTAGTGTAAGCAAACTGAAGATTTCTTTGGACCCCTGTTCCTTTTCTTGATCCGGAAACAAAAAAAAAATTGCCTTAAGGTCAAATTGAACGAGACTTGAATTTTGATGAAATGAAAATGCAGGACTGAATTTATTATGAACACGATCAATTCCTTTGTTGAATGTGTTTTTTGATTCTTTGAAAATCGTGCCTACAACAATTCGCGTTGAAATGAAAGAGTTTTTATTCAAATTTATAAATATATATATATATGTACACAGTATATATACACACACACACAAACGCAAACTAATCTATGCATTCCAGTATACTTCCCTTCCCCCCTTCCCTGTGTTTATTTCTGTTACTCGAGGTGGGAGTTATGGGTGTATTAAAATGTACAGTGGGTTTTTGAAAAAGGGTTTTTTTCAATAATTATCGGTAAAATGATCTCACCATTCTTATCGTTCAACAGAATGGCATGAAAGATCTTATCTAAGTGTGAAATTGTTTGGTTTTTTTTGGCTTTTTTAAATCCATCGAAAAGCTTGGTGCATATTCAATGAGTGTATTGATATGTTTTTGGAGAGAGATGCGCATGAAAGTTAACTAATAGCTAGAGATGTTTTTTTTATAATAAAAAAAAAAATTGGACAGATAAAAAAAAAACCATGAAACCCCTAAATTTGTAAAATTGCGTGATCTACTCAGCTTTGTTTCAGCTACAAAGCTTTGCTAGTCCCAATTATACCCCACTAACTAACTATACTCCATCTTCTTGATTCGAGTGTGCTTCTTATTAGGCTATTTTTCTTTTTCATGCAGATATCTGCGTAGAGATGATGGTTAATATATATATATATATAGGTACACATAGAACATTAGTAGGGGGCCACATGTGTATTGCATTTTCATCTGATAGAATTGCACAATTGCGCTTCTTCTATTTCCATTCTTGTATCAGGGAAATGGGTTTATTTGCCATTATTTTGTTTCCCCCCCTTACCTTCTTTATGGTAATGGATATTTTAACATTTATTTTAATACCATTTATTTTTTTCAGCCATTTCTAATGAAGCTTCTTGTTTTTGTTGTTATCTGATGGGTTATGAAAAAATATTTTTCGCATTTATATAAGTATTAAGAAATACTGTTTTGTTATTGCCGTTTTTTAGATGCATATATATAGTTATATTTATGTATACATTACATAGTATATGCAATATATATACGTATATAAATATGTGTGTTTTGTGTGTAAACACTTGTGCATACATTCTCTTAGATATAATGTATGAGAATCCCCCTGTTTATGTGTGTTATGTAGTGTAGCTGCATAGCATGGAAACATGGGAAAATATGTTTGGCGTAAATAAAGCACTTGCTTGTACAGATGACTAGATTGTTTTAAGTTGTGAAATTCTTTATGAGTAATAAAATTATGATGACAAAAAAATATGACAAATATTGATGACAAAAAAAAAAATTCCATTGAAGTTTAGTTTATATCAACTGAAATACAAGAATAATTGTATATTGATGGTCTAGTTTGAAAACCTCCTCCTTGTGGGAATAGAAGCTAGTTTGCTTCAATTTTTCAGGAGAAGCAAAAAACGTGCACACAACTGCTGGTATGAACTACAAGGTTTTAAATTTTATCGACACTGTGTCCATTAGTGATGATTTGATTCGTCTGGTTGATGAGATACGAGGTCTATTTTCCTTAGACGTAAAAATCTTATATTTGGAAAATTGAGATAACAAGGTTTCCACACGAGGCCATCTCTATGTTGATTGATCTTCTACGAATTCATCTATAATATATAGTGTAGAGGTATACATATTCATATAGTATTGAGGTTCTTTGTGTGTATAATATATAGGAAGATCTCAAACTACTCTGTATGAACTTTGAAAGGTGTTTTTTTCATTAGAGAATGCATGTTGGCAACTGAAGCATGGTGGTACTTGACAGCCTTCTAAGACAGATTTATTGTGGGTGCTTGAGCAGAAATAATTCTGAAATCAAAACCTCTGGCTTTAAGTTCAAGTTAAGCACTCACTTTTGACACTCCCTACTTGAGGACATCTTGTTTTAGATGGTGCATCATTTTACCTCATTGCATCTGAAAATAGTTTTAATCATTTTTACTATTCTTTATACTTGAGTCTTTATTATGCATTCTGTTAATTTGTGGGGACTAATGCCAGCTCACTCTGCAGGCTTACCAGTAGTATTGGATGTTATACCAATCTCTTGATTACTTCAATAATACCTATAATACAATAATACTTACCAATCAATGACTTCATGATTTGTCTCGACCTGGACTTGATGCATGGATAAATTGTGTTAACATTTTCTTGAATTCCTTTAGACTTTCCTTTGGAAAAGTCTAATTTATGTACTGATTAGTAGTACCTTCTCAGACATTGATAAAAATTATTGTTGGTAAGCATGGAAATGCAGAGAGAGAGTGAAATTAGCCAAAAAATAAGTGGAGTACATATTATAAAGACTGTCTCATATATGAAAGAATGTTGAAAAGGCCAAAAACCGTTCTCGAGTACATCAAATCAGCTGGTGCTCTCTAGCATCTGCACGCTTCTGTTGTGTACATATTATACATACATTGTTTGGAAAAAAAGTGTTTTGGTGATCTCGCATTTCCACATCATCTGTAGGTTATACCAAGAGCTTTTTGAATAATCCTGAATGCACCAATACCAAAGGTAAGATTCTAACTTGCGTTTGGTTCTTCTATTACTGGAATCAGAGATTTTTGGCTGGTTAGTGGAAATATTTTAAATCTCCCACCTTAAACAGCCAAAATCCATCAATATGAATAGCTTCTTTAGTTTGAGTAAGATTTACTGAATTCCATTTCCATCTGGATATTCTATAATGTTGGAATATTGCATTGAGAGAGAGAGAGAGATTGATTAGTTATATCGCCATACAGGTGACAGGAGAATTTGTGTGAGCTCTTTTTTTAAAATCATATGTGAATAATTACAAACACATCTTGCCATTTTTGTTGCATAACAAAATACAAAATTAGATCTTGTTGTATGCATTTATGCCTGCAATTAGTAGAGATGATGGAAGAATTGGTATTTTCATGACCCTCATTCAGTCAATGTACAGGGTGTTCTGTTAACTGACCTACAAACTCAGAGGGTTGTTAGTAGGCATCAAGAGGGACAAAAATTGCAATGGAACATGGTATCCCAAACCACGTTGAGAGGGTGAAAATCGCGAAAAACGCATGCAGGTTTCGGCGTCACGCTGGAACGACAAAAAGTACAATAACTACAGAAAGATTCATTTGATTAATTATTACAAGAGTTGTTGGAAGTGGTGGTCGCTGACGTCATTGCACAGTTTTCCACGACGCGCGCTCAAAGATACCAGGTATGCTGCAGCGACGACAATCCGCGCTGGTAAACGAAAAACGCTGTATAGCGAAAAAGGTAAAAGGTAACTTGAAAATGTTCGCCACTCGTGCGAACGAAACGTCGAAAGACAAAAAACTGTGCTTCACGTCGGCCAAAAAAACCCGAAAACTTTTAAATCGAATTCTAATTTACACGATCGCTACGAAAGCCTTTTTTGTTTCAAAGATATGCGACTTTGACAATAAATGCAAATGCTGAAAATCTTCAATGATTCAGGGTGTGGTTCACAAATTGCGAAACTTACATTCAAAGTTTTAAAAATTCTGCAATTGTCAAAAAATATTGTTTTAAACTGTCAAAATTTTTTATTTATTTAGAATAAAAAAAATAAAATGGTTGAGATCATTCTATTTTTTTGCAGTCCCTAAAAATTGAGACTTTTGAGCCAATGAAAACTTGTCAATACAGTACAGTGATAAGTTGCCAAAATGTAGTGTTTTATATATTTAATATCGCGATAAATATTGCGTTTAAAAATGTGCAGAGTTGCCAACTGCAACGGATTATCCGTAGTTTCTACGGACGGCCGCTATAAACTGGAGCTACGGGAGACACTCAATATCATACGGAAATCGGTTTAAAAAAAGATCGTGCCTGAGTCTCTTGCGGTGTGTGTTTTAATTATTATTATTTAAAATTGCATCGATCTTTACCATAACGGTGAATTCGTATACGCATGTGAGAGAGTTAGAATAATTCCGAGCCGATCTATTATATATTTTAGTATTATTTATACTAATATATATTATCTATTTTATTAGTCTGTGCGCGGAAGGCAATCTGTAAAGCCACTCGTTGCCCAAACTCGCAAAAACCTTGTTTTCCGTCGAAACCGCCCTCACGCTGTGGTCTAAAAACATGGTCGATCTCGCAGAACTTCTGTCGGAAAGAATGTTTCGTCGTAGGTGCTCTGATACGAAGAAAACGGGGATTGGGACAGGGGGTCTAGGGTTTCTAAGACGTCCTATGAAGGTTGTGATTGCATTGAATATTCATGAGTTATTAAGGGCGACCTAGGAAAGTTGTTTCGTGGGGGGGGGGGGGGGGGGAGGTTATGTAGCCTGAGCCTTCTAGGTTCCAGTGTCAATGAGATGCTGTATTTAATGCACTTTCAATTAAAATTTAAAAAAAAATTTAGTTTTTGAGTGATTTTTTTGTGTTGTACTATGATTATGTTGTCCTAGGGGGTACGTACCCCCCTTCCCCCCATGACAAAGCTGAATACGCACGCACACACATACTCATTACTACCGACAAGCTTTAAGCCAATGTTGGCGTGTCTGAATATGAAATTTTTGCAAATGACTTTTCACAACTGGATCTACATTTTGATAGTTGGAACTTTTAGCACATGGGAGAGACTGTATAAAAGTTAATTTCTTTATTTTTTTTTTTATGTAAACAACTCCTCAAACAAATTTTGAGATGTCAAGTAGCTGCACTTCATTTAAAACTTATTGTAATTGAAATTGTGTTTAGAAATTCAATGGTTGCAGAGATATCTGGTGAGCAAATAATTTGGGATAGCTTGTTTAGGATGTATGGGATTCTCAATGCCTTTTTTTTTCTTTTGCATCTGCATAAGATGTAGTAAAAAATATTTTACAGATTAACAATGAGGCGAAATTTAATTAGAAGACTTTATTTTCTCCAAAACGCAAAACATGGTGCTAATTGCACTTTTTCCTTTTATCCTTTTTTTGGTATAAGACTAGCACCTTTATCTCATTTCACATTCAACATGTTTTATACATATATGAAAAGCCTTTTTCTTTTGCTGCGCATCAAAAATTTGTATATATATAATATCATAGCTGCCAAGTCTCCCGAATTTTTCGGGAATCTCCCGAATTTTAGCTTCATCGCTCGACCTCCCGAAAAGTTCTTAAATCTCCCGAATTTTTACGAAAATCACAAAAATCCCTAATTGTCCCTAAAAATTCCCTACTTCATTAAAAAAAATCCCCGCTTATGAAAACAATCCCTAAGGAATTTCTTGTGGGGCATGAAGCCTCTTTTTTTTCCCTTTCGAAATGACGTCACACGTCGTAAATGGGGAAATTCCCTTTTTAAGGAAGTTTTACAAACCCTCTGATGGTAACAAGAAAGTTGTTTGTCTTATCGTGCAGGGAAATGGCTTAGCAGCCAATAGTCCTGGATAATAATTGAAGATTCTAGTGACGCGTATATGGTCAAAATTTCTTTTGTTGAAGTTACGTACGTGCGATATAACAAAGCATGAATAATGATAAGCAAAAACATATTTAATCAATTTTAAAGATACTTATTCCGATGAATTTCCTTTCATCAAACGTTCCAGAAGAGTGCCTACTTTTCCTTTTTGTACAAGTTGTGTTACGGACATAAACATCGGGCATGGAAAGACTGCCATCATCACTCATGTGAAATTAAAGAAAAAGCATCGAGCAAGTGTCACAAAAAGTCAGTGTTCTTCAAAAATTGACGGTGTTTTCCTTCATCTTCCGATGATTTTGGGGTCATTCGCGCAGAATGTTTGTTCACAGCGTTTCTGATTGAACACAATATTTATTTTTACATCATTGAAGTTTTGGCCTCCAATTTCACTTGTTTTTTGCGTAGGAATTTTATTCCCAAGGGTTTAACTTCCATGTGTGTAAAATCCCTATTTTAATTTGACTTCAGTAGGGATTTTATTCCCTACGCTTTAACTTTTATGTTTGGAAAATCCCTATTTTATTTGGAAAAATCCCTATTGTATTTATTAGGGAGTGGTTTTAGCATAAAATACGGGTTTGCGCGAAAATCTCCCGAATTTTCATTTTCAAAAGTTGGCAGCTATGTAATATATATATATATATTATTGTGTGTTAAATATTTTCTTTAGGAAAAAAACAACACAAACAACGGGGATTCATTTTGGTGGGTGAGAAACATCGAGAATAATAATAATTTGAGTCCTTTTACAAGAACTTCTAGAATAAATAAATAATAAATCCAACTAAGCGAGACTAAAACGAATTGCAACCGCCATCTCGAGGCAGCTTCTGAGATTCGTAGTACGCAATAGATAACAAAATTGAAAGAAACGAATAGAGAAGCTTTTTCTCTTTTTTTGGACATGGATCGGGGGTCGGCCGAAGGGGTTCTCTTGTTGGTTGGTCTCTTCATTCAACAAAAACGACCCTCATGGTATTGGTGGCCCCAGCACCTTGCCTCCATCCTGTGACGACGACGACAGCGTCTTTAGAGTGGATGTAACCACGTTTCTTTCCGAAGTTGATCGCGTGCTGGATGCGAGTATCGACGTCTGTTGGCCAATCAGGGAGTCGGTCGGCTGAAGAAATACAACCATAGTAAAATGTAAATAACATTTCATTTTTTCAGACATTTCAGGTTTTAAAATACACAATATATTAGATCGGAATAGACCGACTCACCAGTGTAATGTATCGGAGCGAGCCCTCTCCATAGATGAGCTTGTCTTGTGGTCAGTCCGACCCTAGACACGGCTATTATAGGACAACGTGGGCGATACTTGGAGATCAAGTGAGCGGTCCTGCAAAAGAAAGTTGGTGAGATCAGGACCGTTTTAAAAAGCATCGCGGGAATTGGGCAAAATAATGTTCTGCGATCCCTTATTTTGCTGAAATAGCTTACTACAAAGTTACATACTTGAAAAAAGTGACGTCGGAGCAGCCGCGAGTAGTCTACTTTGTGTGCTCGAAGC
Organism: Pholcus phalangioides; assembly: GCF_987345545.1. Classification (NCBI taxonomy): domain Eukaryota; kingdom Metazoa; phylum Arthropoda; class Arachnida; order Araneae; family Pholcidae; genus Pholcus; species Pholcus phalangioides. The sequence continues at coordinate 36,958,285 of NW_028301597.1, forward strand.
ACCAACAGTATTTTGTAGCATGAGCTTGAGAACCCCACTCCCAGAATTGATCCGAAAATCCAAATATCTCGCACAAAGCTCAAGACAAGCACCACGTGCTTGGGACGCTCCCAACACTCCTACTTGAAAGTCATAGCACACCGGATTACAAAAGCGTTGGGGAGTGGGGGGGGGGGGGGGGCTCCTATGTGTCCAAGCTGTGCCTCATGCATTTAGACCAGAGGCGTACGCAGGAAGGTATGATAGAAAATTAAAAATATTTTTAAATTACTATGTAAAATAATTAAAATATCGAAAGAAAAACACCTTTTTATGTTATCTTAATCAGTTTCTGTTAACCCCTCAACGTACAAGCTTTTGGCAACAAATTTGGATGATCCCCCCAGGGCCGTCATTTCAACTTTTTCCAGGGGGGGGGGGTCTATAATCTAGGAGGTCGTGTAATAACCCGTTGTACCCAGGGCCGTCTTAAGAGCATCATGGGCCCCCGGGCCAGGTTTTTTTTTTCTGAGGCATTTACCAGGCAAATTCTCAGAAATTTCAACCAGATCTCATTTTTGTGAGGCCCCTACTCTCTATAGGGCCCCCGGGCCGTGCCCGGGTGGGCACCATGCCTTAAGACGTCACTGGTTGTACCCCCCCTCCAGAAGTCGATTCTGCGTACGCTCGTGATTAAGACGGCTCTGGATGAGAGAAGGAAAAGACTATTCGAGAACAACAATGCCCAAACAATTCAGATCTGGGGTCTTCAATTTCTTTCGAGTCGCGAGCACCGTTTATGCTCAGCATCAAAAGATAAGCACTGAAATTTTTCTCTGACTTTCACTTGAATTAAGACCATTATGATGCGAATTCTTTGGTGAAACTTGAATAAGATGGTTCAGAGTTATATAGGGTTTTGATCGAGAACGCGTAAGTACGAAATCGGGCACAAGTACCGACCACACTTGAGTGCTCCAGTGAGCAAAACGGTGCTCGCGAGCTTCAGGTTGAAGACGCCTATAATAGATAGATGGATACAACTTGATTATGATAATGAAAGATTTTTTGATTATATAGTCATTACCATAAATACTGTTACTAGTGTATTTGTGGAATGAACTACAGATGCATTCACAAAGATATTTCACTCTGTTTCGAACGTGATATACAGAGGACCCTGCTTAGAATGTTTCCCTCTTAGAACGTTTGTTCATGACAGTTTTTTGAAAAACGTTGTTAGCGGGGTCGACTGTATGTGCAATATCCGTGTTTACATTTCACCTAAATGAGTTTCCGAAATGACCTTCACAAACATTTACGGAATCTATCGATCTGTGTATCAACTCATGAAATTAAATTACACGATGTTTCCTCTGGAAAATTTCCACTGCATTGAACCAAAAACATTTCAATTTTTCAGTACTGGTGTGACGCTTTCGTTAGGCTATGCCTCGATTTGAGAAAGTCTCTTCAGAGAGAGAGTGGGCCGAGCTTCACCAAAATACTGACATAACACGAAAAATTCAGGCATTTGCCATTTTCGGTTCAAAATATGGAGGGCAGATCGCAGCACCAATAGATGTAAGTACCGTGTTGAAGGAAAAGCGCCTCAATCCTTGTCCGACTCTGTTCTAGTGTCGAATTTGATTGGACGTGCGTGATCATAGACGTAAAATCAGGATTTTCTTCCTTGTAACCTTTTGCATGTGGCGCTATTTTTTTTTTTTTCAAGCAACTGTGACGTCATAGAAACGTCACAGTAGACCGCGAGGCTACCGTAACTTTTGATCCATTTGGCGCCACCATATTTCCTAGCGACATTTAATAATGGATATTCTAAATTTAACTTCAGTTCGGCAACCAGGATTGATGCAGTGGGAAGTTCACGGGACGCTTAAAACGAAGGTTATGAGTTCGAGTCCCTTCGTAAAAATCCAATTTTTTTTTTTCTAGCATCTTCGTTTGAAAAGTTTAATTTCTTATCACATTTAATTTTTTTCTTTTAACCGTTGCACGGGATAAACATGATTTATTATATTATAATTCACCACAAATTGTCAGATGCACGGGAATAGGGGGGGGGGGGGGTCTCCCAAACAGCGAACTTGGCGATACAGGGGGAATGGGGGGGGGGAACCCCCGTATAATAAGTTATCGTTTATTGAATCACTAAAAAATGTTTTGTTTTTTTTTCTGATTTAATCAAAATGTGGTTCAGTTGCATCAAGTTGACAATAGTAACGGCTCGCGAAGCGAGCGCCCAGCGAAGCTGGGCCCTGCTATCATTTATTGATTCATAATGCTGATAGATTCATTAGAAAACCAAACATAGAAATTGTGTTTCGGCAAGCCACTGTATTTATTGCATGTCAATATAATTATTATTATATAATATATATCATTATTATTATGATCGTTATAGTATTATAGTTAAATTATATCATTGTAATTTATTATCGTGTGAGCAAACGAGACGTAATGACAAAATAAAAGCGAAATCGTTAATAGACGCTGGTGTTTGGCGATAAGTTGCCAAACGTAGCAGCAGCAGGTACACTTTACACATACGGTGATGTTTCTATAACGTCACAGTAGCCTTATTCTGATTGGCTGATAATGTCAAAATATAAATAAAATCGTCATAACTACGAAGAACAGCCAAAACTAGAGAGGAAATCCTTAATCAGACGTCATTGATCACGTGATTCTAACTATCCAATCAAATCCGACACTAGAAAAGAGTCGGACAAGTGTGGAGGTGCTTGTGTTGAAGGTCTGTCCGTTCTCTGCGGAAAGACTTTTTCAAATAGGAAACCTGCCTATTTCAAATAGGAAAATTGGCGACAGACCTGAGTTGTGCTCGGTTTGAAAAAAAAAAATAAATAAAAAATAAATATATATATATAAAATTCATAAACGACCTTAGAGACTGACAGACTCTACCAAGGCCATGCCTTTCCCTCCCCACAACATAAGGGTCGGACTGATGGGACTCCATCCTTGGGGCATGGGATGATTCTCTTACTTATTTTTGTATTATAAATTAAGTATAGAGTGACTGGTGAAAAGTCTGGTCTGGGAACCCTGCTGTATGATGAAGGGCTATGGCCAAGGCTAGTGGAAGTCATTCATAAAATGATTGGTGGAATTCGCATGCAGATGCTGCACCTTTATACAGTGGAACCTCTCTGTAACGGAAACCCATGGGATCGAAAATTGTCTGCAAACGGGGAGTTTTCGTTATTGAGAGGTTCCAAATTACATTTTGGACACATTATTACACAAGTAGTACAGTGGCAGTATTTATGGTGTGACTATGTGGATTCGAACCAACCTTCCGGTAGTAGTAAGTACGATGATCGCCGAGGCGAGGGCCTTCATGGCGGCTGTGACAGCAGCGATAGCTACAGCTGTTGTGCAATCGGTGGGTACAGGAGTCTTCAGGACTAGCTCGTTGAAAACGCTTCGGTGGAAGAACGCGGCTTCTGCTTCGCAACATATCTTGTGCATTACCCGTACAGCATCCAGGGGATAGTCGCCCTTTGCCGTTTCGCCGGACAGCATGACGCAATCCGCTCCATCCAGAACGGCATTCGCAACGTCAGAGCTTTCGGCTCTCGTCGGACGAGGTTTCTTTACCATACTCTCCAACATCTAGGAGTGATTACAAATGTTAATTATCACGATGAAAAATACTGAGCAATTCGGAGAAGGGACACTGTGTGGCAACACACAACGTCACAAAAATAAATGAAATCACCTGAGTAGCACAAATGACGGGCTTGCCGAGTTTGTTGCATTTGGAGATGATCATCTTCTGCGCTAGGAACACTTTTTCTGTCGGGATTTCAATGCCCATGTCACCACGGGCTACCATAATACCATCAGACGCCTCGATAATTTCGTCGATCCTGTTGAAACGAGGGGGAATGAGTCATATAGCACATACACAACGATACCTCGTTATACGGTCATTTCAGGGAACTGGACGAAGTGAGGTAGCGTTTAACCTCCATTCATCTAATATGAATGTGGTGAAAATGAAAAAAAAAGAAGATATTTACTTTTTGATGCCTTCGTGGTTCTCGATCTTAGGTATGATGAGGATGTGTTTGCCTTTTTCACCAAGGATATCTCTGATTTCCTTAACACCTTTGGCGTTACGGATAAAAGAAGCGAACACCATGTCAACCTGCAATGGAAAAATGTTAACAGTCGGTCATCGTTTATACCAGTCTTTTTCAGCGCGTGAGCATCCAAGTGTGCACGATACTCGTGCCCTTATCTTTGTTCCCCTCGAGGTATTGATCTCTTTAACAGTTCTAGCAGCTCTGCCCCTCTGAATCCTTACTCATATTTTCATAAAGGGTGGTTGATGACGTAAGCATTATCCAAACCCCCTCCCCCCCTTGTCATCAAAAGTCAGCAAATCGAACCCCCCCCCCCCATCGATGATGACGTAATACTTGAACGGCCCCTAAAATAACATTAATTGAGGGTCCCAGTATCCAATACGGGTCCTCAGTTTTCACAATTTCTGAAATTATGTTATGCATAAATTCGTACATTTTCCTTAATTCTAACGCTACTTCTCTTAGGCCGGGATTACACTATAAAAGTTTAATAAAAGTTCTTTTATAAAACATGAAAATTCAACCAATAAGCTTATCGGATGCATTTGCTCGAATGTAACGTATAAGTTTTATTGGTTGGATTTTTTAAGTTTTATAGGGATTTTATCGAAATTTTATAGTGTAATACCGGCCTTATTGATGTTCGATTCTTTTATAAATTATATATAAATAATTAAATATATACATAAATAATTATGTATAAATTATATACTGTATGGAATAAATAATTTGTTTTTGTTCATGGATTATATTGAATTAATTTATTCACTGATTTCGGACAATATATACTGAAATTCAATATTCATGAAAGAACAAAAAAAATTGATATCTATTAATTTCAACCAGTCAAAATTTTCATTAGCTCTTAAGTAAATTTCAAATTTATTTCTTAAATGAATTTCACATTTTCACACACGCGGCATTTAAAAAATCATTATTAATTTCAGTAGACGATGTAGACTCTTATTTTGACCTTTAGGAATAAAAGTGAGTGAATAAAATTTATTCACTTTAGCTTTGCCACTTTAATTATGTATATTTTTTCAATTAAAAAAAAATTGTTCTTGTTTGTGTTTGTCTATGTATGTGCGAGTTTCATTTTTTTTCATATATTTTTTATCTTTACGTAATTTTTTTTTTATTTGACAGTGATAATTTTGTCTCTTTTTATGTTGTATATGTGTTTTTTTTCATGTTTCTGTTCATGTCGTATGTTTTTAGATATTTTATTCATTAATTATCATGTAAATTTTCAATCATCCGTACAGGCATCACAGCCTCTGGATGATAAATATGTTTTTTTTAAAACTAATCTAAATCTCTGTATGCTGGAAATGAATAAATTTGATTTGATTTTCATTAATTTTTGTTTCGTTCGTTCATATTTAGCGTGGCTGCAGTGTTTTGCCGATCGTTTTTTGCTCGCGACTATCGGTATAATCTTCTTACCAACCAAACTTTGTTTTTCTTCAAACCATACGTGACCGGGGAGTTCCATAGACAACCCCTTTCCCCTGCACCACTAACGCAATTTTCGTCCACGGAACCGGTTTTTGAGTGACAGGAAAGCTTATTACGTCATTTCCGTTTCACTTTTTCTGACGAGCATTTGAAAATTCGCGTCCTCCCTAAAGAAGTTTCACTTCAAAAAAAAACAAAAAAAACCCCATTCAAGTATCAGCGGTAACCTGATTTGTGTTGAGCATATTCCAAAGTTGCCGTGTAGGTGCTTTTTAAAAGCATATTTACAATAGGTGTGGGCAGGGCCGCAACTAGGTACTTTACCACCCGGGGCAAGCACCCATTTTTGGCACCCCGTGTAATGTAGAAGGAGCAGTTAAATAGTGAATTCGGGGCGCCCACATAAAATCCCCCGGGAAATAGACCCGCCTGTTCCCCCCCCCCTCCTCACAGTTACGGCCTGGATGTGAGGAGGGAAGGGACGCTATTTCCCAGTTGTAGCAAATTTAGGGATTGGGTATTCAAACAAATTAGACTATAACGTGAGGAGATCCGAAGAAGAAGTTGCATATATACTACGGGCGGCACAACCATAAATCTGCCTCAAGGTGCTTTCCTGATGATCATAAAATGACATAAAATGGTGCCGATGAATTAAAAAAAAAGTTGAACACACGTATTTTACCATCCGATGACGACTCTCATGCTTCTTTATATGACAAACACACAAGGGCAGCTTTGCTTGCCAGGTTATATCCAGGGCCGCAACTAGAAACAAAAATTTACTCTGTCATCCGGAGCAAGCAACAATTTGGGGCACCCCCTCCCATAATTCTGAATGAATTATTCGGAGTGATGATTCAGATGATTCGGAACGAATTATCCAAATTATGCGGAGATTTTACGAGTACGTATGAAATTAGGTTCATCATATTGAGATAAAGGAAAATGAATCACATTGAAATTGTCTACTCACATCCTGCTCGATGCCAAACAGCAAATCCTGTTTGTCCTTTTCCGAAACCGCTGGCAGATCGACCTCAGCACCAGGTAAGTTACAACCTTTCTTGCTTCCCAACAGTCCGCCATTCTCGATCTCGCATTCGATATTATCGCTTCCTGTAAACGACGCTTAATTAGTCATAAAGAACGGTATGAGCAATAAAGAACGATATGAGTCATTGCTAATCGTATCAGCAACGCTTGCATAAATTGAGGCAATCATCAAGTCAATTTTTCTGACGAGCATTTGAAAATTCGCATCCTCCTTGAAGGAAGTTTCACTTAAAAAAAAACCCCCATTAAAGTATCAGCGGTAACCTGATCTGTGTGTGTGCGTTGAGCATATTCCAAAGTTGACGTATAGGTGCTTTTTAAAAGCATATTTACAATGGGTGTGGGCAGGGCCGCAACTAGATCCTTTACCACCCGGGGCAATCACCCATTTTTGGCACCCCGTGTAATGTAGAAGGAGCAGTTAAAGTGTGAATTCAGTGCCCCCTATTTCTTACCTATTTC